>NC_085138.1:126216184-126236286 GCF_035046485.1 Aedes albopictus
ATACTATTTTCAGCTTGTTTTAGTTGATCATTTAATGCTTGCAAAATTGAGCATCATCACATATCTAGCAGGTTGCAGACACACGAACATACAACTTCATGTATATGATTGCTATGAATTCTCACTATAGTTTTATTTATGTACCGGTATACTCCACGATCTACATACCTGTATGTTTATGGGAAAATGGAATACTGGGATAATCCTGATTCTATAACTTTTTTGAGAGGTTTTCACGTAATAAATGTTACTCTATTTAAAATATAATAAAACTCTGGAACACGATCGCATATGATGTTGGATAGGATGCCAAAGTGGAGGCGATATACGCACACTTTACAGGTGGTTAAATGGAAGCAGGTACACATATGGCCTCCACTTTAGCATCCTATTCAACATCATATAAGACTTGGTGTTAGCTGGGTATACACTAATTCTAATACATGACTGTGTAGATGCTGGCGTAGAATAGCACTGCAGGTCACCTGCTCCGGGAGTAGGGTAAGTGTTACAATTATAACTATAGTACCTGTTGTGGTGATATTGCAATGTTTGTGAAACTGGCTATACTCATGTCGCTACTCTGAAACTGTAGTGATAAGTTTAGTGTTGGTTGAGGAGGTAGGTAGTTCACAGTGCAAATAGTGAGATACCAAACTGTATGTTAGTTAATTATAAATGTAAGCAAGAATGAATTTAAATAAGGTACACCGGGGCAAGTTGAAACGGGTGGGGCAAGATGAAACAGCGGGTTAACATGATGTTTTCTAATGATGATAAGTAGTTTGATCGCCATAACACATAGTTTTTGATTCAAACCATCATTAAGCAAATGATAAATTTCCAAATTGTATTGAAATCTATTTCAAAACTACGTGTTTCATCTTGCCCCACCCGTTTCAACTTGCCCCGGTGTACCTTAAAATAAACTATATTTCAGCATTGAAGCTGCTATAACGGAAGCTGCTCTCGATGGTTGGTTTATCATGCCGAAAGTGAATGTCCTCCCCAACAGTACCAATTATTCGCCATAGTTGATTTTCACCCTTCAACGATGTACCTAAATCACAAGAAAAAAAAAATTGTGAACAACCCATCACTTTCACAAAAGATGGTTGCACTCATTAAAACTCCACATTTTGCTCAAATTATGGTAGAAATAAATCATTTTCCTTAACCTTCCAGGACGCGCGCCATCAAACAACCAAAACTACACCGCGCTCGCGTTGTATACGAAAAGCGAGGTTTATTGGTAGTGTTGTACTTTTTACAACAGCGCGCGCGCTGAAGGGTTAAAATTTTGCCCTCTTTGCATCCTTTTTTGCCATAATGTACCAGTTATGACTAATCCCATAAGGAATGCATGCAAATAGTGTGGAAAGGAACTGAAGTTCTTTAAGGTCCCATTAGGCATAACAAATATTTGGCCAAACAAGCCCAACAAAACGTGAATCATAGCAACCTTGGATGAATGTCGGACTTCAATTGCAAATATTTGGCATAATGACAAACAGTGTAATGGCCTCTTAACTGATACAGGGTTCCTATCATTGGCAGTTTGGCACACGCTGCAATAAATACTAAAAGTAGTTTTGGCTCCGTTTCTATATTTTTCCTGTAAAGTATGGAAACTAAACTATCTTTTAACACATTGAAGACATTCGTTGGACTTATCGTTATTTTTGTACACATAGTTTTCCTTAGGTAGTGCCATAATTGGTACAGGCACCCTATAAGTTCGTCAAACAGGGAACCCCAATCGTAGGTGTCAAGCGACCCATGCTGAGGTATGAATGATTTAGGGGGTTTGAAAGATGCCCGATCATATACGAAGCTCATTACGTGGATAGATCTCATTTTCGTGATAGTACTGAATCAGATCTACCATATCGAACCCTGGTGACATCCTCTTAGTTTTGATGAAATTATGGAGCGAGATTTTTAATAAGAACTAAGGAAATTATTTAAAATCTTATATTAAGATAAACAACCCTATAGATCATATTTTAGAAAACTAATTGAAGCACAACTGACTTACGCAGCTATTTGCGCATTGGCGAATCTAGCTTTTTATTTTTTCTTGCTCACTCTCCTAAACAAACACGAGAAAGAGAAGGATGGAAAGGGGTGCCGCGGTACCCCTTTGCATCCCTCTCTTTCATGTGTTTGTTTAGGAGAGTGAGCAAGAAATAAGAAAAAGCTAGATTCGTCAATGTATTTGCGATGTTCAGTGATTCTCCTTATGAGTTTCTGTAGCTACCAGATGGTTTATGTGTTCATATTGCTCTAGTTTCCGTTCTATAGTCCCCTGAAGTCAAGGCATGACTATAGTTAGGTCATCAAATATTCTCGAGAATAGTTATCTCATTAAGGACAAACAGAGCTGAAAAAGCAATAAGTATCCTTGCTCACTCGTGATAAACATTGAGTAGCATTTTCGTTTTTGAGCATTTTGTGGATGACGAGATCAGTGCTCTCAAAAACGCGAGTCAAAAATGCACCTGGACGCGCTCCCATTTCACCTTAATATCTGGTCGGCATTAAGTCAGACCCGACCATCTGTTTTTGAATGTCGTTGGAAAAATATCCTGCAAGCACTTGGGATATAAAATCAAGCGCATTATTTCTTAAAATAGTTTAGTTCTTTTATGTAAAGAAACATCTGCATCAAAAAATAATCAGAATAGAATGCATTTAGACGCTGTACAAAGTGTAAGCGCAGCCGTCAATTGGAATCGCTCACGCAGTGCCCTAGTGGACAAAAAGGCTGTAAATTAGGTTAATTGGTTGAAGAATAAAAATCTGCATCAAAATAACGTCGAAAAATTACATTGCCACAAGCATTTGTATATTTTCTAAACATATTGTGTTCAGTCCGTCACTTCAAATAACGACATTAACTTATAATATCCTGTTCCTATGTAAAGTTGCTTACGTTTTGCATTTAGAATATGAGTGTGGCTCACGAAAACGGTGCCATTCAATGGGAAGAAGCTGTTTTACGTAATACACTCCCGTGCAAAAGTTTGGGGTCACCCCCTCAAAAACATGGAAATGTTTTTCGGTCATATCTCAGTCATTTTTCCTTTAATCCACTCGTTTTCAGACTTTATCAAAAGATAAAGAGTTAAATTTGATTCGTAGGTACTTTTCACAAATTATATATGAAATTTTTAGTACAAAAAGTTTACCTAAACTTACATGATTTTCCTAAATCTGCCCGAAAAATTGTTTTCTGTGAAATTCATAATTGGGTCAACCAAATTTTAAAATTAAAGTTGCATTAGAACCCTATTTCTATCCTCTTTGAGAGCCATACATAAGATTTTAGCGAAAAAAATCATAACATAATTTAAATTAGGTTTACAAGTCACCGTGCAAAAGTTTGGGGTCACCCCTTAGTATGCTGCATCGTTTAAAAGTTTGGGGTCACCTTTCAAATGAAGTCTGAGTCAGATTTTTATTCAAATCGTCAATTTTTTTTTGGTGCAACTCCAATTCCTTCTATGAAAGTTGAATGGAAAGATACAGAAATGGTTATGAAATGTTCCTAAACTAAGTTCTAGACTATTATCGAACACAATGGTGCTCAGAAGACGAAAAGAATTCAAAGAAGGGAAATTTAAGCATAGGGCACATACCTAGAAAATATCATGTAATTTTAAGTGTCCTGAACCTGACATATACGAGCATCTTCAAAAACACAAATTTAGAGTTTGAAACATGTAAATTTACGTCATTCAAGACACCCCAAAATAAAACTTATTTTTTCTTAGCATCTAGCAATCGCTAGAACCGATTTGACAGATAAAACATGGAAAAGTAATATTTTGTCATGCATGGATTCGAACACCGGATCTGCTGATCGTGAGCCACATCTCTTAGCTCTTGGCTATTTCACCCAGTTAGAAGGTGGCTGATGAACGTGATACTGATTCTACGTTTCTGGTGAAACGGATTTGTTGACGTGTAATGCAACCAACCAGTACTTACATGATGCGCGTAAAATTGAGTCCAATTTATGATTCAGTCTTGAAAACGTTTACGTTCTTTGGTGATTCCGTTTCGTGCAAATTTCAGAATTTCTAAGTGTGCAGTTAATATTTTAATGATAATAATGTTCACGACTATAATCTACTCGGATGAAATACGTTTAGTTAAAGAACGAACAATTATCGACGAAAATTAAATCGGGTAAACGAAACACCAAAAACGTGAGAATGCATCATTTATATGTAAATACGCTGTTCTTTTTAAAACAATGCACAGTAGGCCTGTCCAGCTTCTCAAAAATGTTCTCTGATTCTCAAGTCCACCCCCATATTTTGATTGGCATCCTTAAAGAAGTAACTGGTCAAAATTTCAGCCAAATCCATTGAAATTAAGGGGTGCATCAAACAAATTTTGTGTTTTTCGCCTATTTTTGAACTTTAAAAAATTATAACTACAGTAAAACTTGTCAAAACTTAATTCTTTTGGAAGAAATTAGCTATACTTGTTTGCTACAACTTCTCCAAACAACGTGTGCCAATAACATTGAAGGGAACATGTGTAATTATCACATTTGAGGGGGTTAGAAGCAAAGGGGTGTAAGTGACAAAAACCTACTTTCGAGTAAATGAGGTTTAAAGTTTTTGACCAATTTTTCATCCCATACAAAATGTATAGGGCTTCAAAATAAACCCAATTTTCTCTGATTTATTGTATTTTTTCCAATCATCGTAGAGACATTCTTAAAAAAGTTCCTGAAAGCTTGAAATCTGAAGAATTTTATGATATGCTCAGCTCAAAATCGACAAAATGGTCACTTACACCCCTTTGATTCTGGGCCCCTCATTTGTTATCAGAAAAACCTTAAAAAGTTGATTTTTTGATAGATTTCGTTCTGGAACACCCTAATATACGTAATAAGTTTAATTTTTCAAAACGGCATCATATTCTCCAATGTTTTTTGGTTATTTGCTTCTTTGACACCAATGCCGGAAAAGTTGAGCAAAAATTACTAAAATTCGTGAAAGCCAAATGTGACCTGACAACTAGCATTTCGGGTGCAATCACGCTTTGGCTCGCAAAAAGTGGCATCGCGTCAGCACTGATATGATAGCGAACACCTGTCATCATGATTGTTTGTTATCACCCGTGGTAGGGGGTAGCCAAGGCAAACTACAAGGAAGCAAAGCTACTACGTTCAGTATAATTTCTCGCCACAGCGTGATTGCCTCCAAAAAGCTAGTTTTCAGGCCACATTTGGCTTTCCAGAATCTTAATATTTTTTGCTTAACTCCTACAGCATTGGTGTCAAAGAAGCAAATAACCAAAAAACATGAGAGAATATGATGCCGTTTGAAAATTTCAAACTTATTACGTATATTAGGGTGTTCCAGAACAAAATCAATCAAAAAATCAACTTTTCAAGGTTTTTCTGATTACAAATGTGATAATTACACATGTTTCCTTCAATTTTATTGGCACACGTTGTTGGGAGAAGTTGTACCAAACAAGTATAGCTTTCAATTTCTGCCAAAAGAATTAAGTTTTGACATGTTTTAGTGTAGTTATGATTTTTTGAAGTTCAAATATAGTCGAAAAACACAAAATTGATTTGATGCACCCCTTAATTTCAATGGATTTGGCTGAAATTTTGACCAGTTACTTCTTTTAGGATGCCAATCAAAATATGGGGGTGGACTTGAGAATCAGCGAACATTTTTGAAAAGGTGGACAGGCCTAATGCACAGTGGTTCCATTTGTTCAGGGAAGCGGTCATAAATCATTTTCTTCGTTTTTTTTCAAGGGCAGAATCAATTTTAACCCTCTAATACCCAAATTTTTGATTTTGATCTTAATATCATTTTTCGTCATCTAAAATCGATTTAAACATGTTTTGGAAGATGATTCTTTTTAATTCTCGATTTCGTGAATTTCAGTTTTTGATTTTTCTAATTTTTATTTTTGAACATCCCCACACTTTTATATTTTTCCTGGAAGCTAATTTGGGGCACGGATTTTTTGAGATGGAAACATTTTGAGTTTTTATGATTATAGTTGAAATATTATTATTTTAACTTTTTTTTCGCAGAAAAATTTATTTTCCGTGTAACTTTAAGGAAAATAATTTTAGAGTGTATTCGATTCCCTTAAACTATTAAACAAGGATAGAATGATTTGGGGAAAATTTAAAATATTGTAATTGTAGCGATTCAATACAAAATAGATATTTATATGGATGCATACTACCAATAAACAAATCGCTTTCGCTCTTCGTACATATGTACACCAGAGATGGTTATATTTGCGGTTTAAGGGAAGATGATATAGATCGATGAGATTAGATTTGAACCTTATGACAATCAAGTTGCCGGGTCATTAATTGGCTCGGTAGCTTAGTTGGTAAAGCACTTGTCTAGCGAATAAGGGTCGTGAGTTCAAATCTCACCTGAGCTGTGGTTTTTTTTCCCAATTTAACCAATAATTTACCCATCTGCACATATGTACGTTGAGTTATTTGAAATTCATGATCTTTTTGTGTTATCGTAATCCTACACCATCTGATTGGAATTTTATGCAGCTTCCGTTGAGAGCCAGGCTAAAAGACGTGCTTGGTGGTTCAGTGGTCTCCGCTTCTGATTCGTATGCAGAATGTCTTGGGTTCAATCCCTAGCCCGTCCCTTTTCTCCTACTTTGTATCTTTCTATGCACTTTCTCCCTCCTCTCTTCATATATTTACAAGTCATGAATATACATACTAATGTTCGTTCATAGCCATGTCAACACTTCGACATCCGCATGAATTAGTGCAGACGCAGAGGTATATTCGGTCTGCTATGGTTACAAACGAGTGCAATCATCTTTTCCTTCCCTTTCCCCACATTGATCAGCAACCTTGCGTGACAGGCGCCATTGTCGCCTAAACATACAAGATCACCAACACTTCAACACTGAAGATACCTGCTAGCCCCGGCAGATATTTCCTTGATTACTTTAATATTCACGGTCAATGTCATCGACTATCTTCAAAAAATGCCTATTGATATTCATGATGAATACACAGCGAAACAAAAATAAACTTTTTGTCTGTTTCAAAAGCAAATTTATGTGTCTCTGACAGATTTTGGGTCGCTGAAACCGGGCTCACATTTGCTCTAGCATGTCACAACTTTTAGCTATACTCCAATTTATAAGGCACATCACACATTTAGATTTTGGACTTTTTTTACTGCAAGCCATGAAGTATGGCAATAATATTTTTAACCAAACAAAGTGTAAATTGATCATTTAACATCCAAATTAACAATTTATGCAAAATATTTTGTTTTATCAAATTACATAGTTTTAAACATTTTAATTTGGGTACTGAACTTGCATGCAAGTTTTGGAGGCTTACTTGTATGACATATATTGACCTACCATAAAATGCTAAAAATTATAAAATTTTATTTGGTAAAACGAAATATTTGGCATAAATCGTTAATTTAGATGTTAATTGACCAATATGCACATTGATTGGTTTAAGAAATTATTCCCATGCTTCATGGCTTGCAGTCAAAAAAGGCCCAAAATCACACATTGGGTTTATAGGTTTAACTGGTGCACTTGCTCTGGCGCGGAGACGACGCCAAGCTCACCTTCGGCAAGAAGTTCAGCAAGAACAACATCTACGCTTTCCTGTTTACCGATCTGATTGTGCTGACCAAGAAGAAGGGTGACGAAACCTTCCTAGTCACGGACTACTGTCCACGGGCCCTGCTGACGGTCAACTACGGCGACATTGTGCCCCAGCTGCCGACCAAGGAGATGCAGGCCATCGGGAAGCACCTGATCATCATGACGCTGCTGGAGAACCACGAGGGAAAGACTATCGAGATGATCATCAGTTGCCCCTCAGAAACGGAACGGGAACGGTGGCTCAAGGTGACCGAGCCCCTATCGTCGGAAAACCCGGACGAAAAGATTTACGAACAGTGGGACTGTCCCCAGTTGGTTGCGATTCATCCCTACCAGGCACTGCAACCGGACGAACTCGATCTGGACATCACGGAAGTGGTCAACGTGCATCGGAAAATGGCTGATGACAGTGATGACGGTTGGTACGAAGGCGAACGGATCCGGGACGGTGCGGTCGTCGGATGGTTCCCCAGCAACTACACCAAGGAGATCCCGTCGGCGCACGTCCGGGCCAAGCACATCAAACAGCGCAACGTGCTCCTCTCGTACACGTCCAAGTATATCGATACGACGACGCGGACCCTGCAGCACAGTAAAAAGTGAAGCAGCCGAACAAGTGGCAACTTAACTGCATGCAATTATTAGTTTTTATGCGTTTTTGAAAGCGATCGTAGAGAAATTAGTTAGAACCTAAAAGTCTACGTAGTTAGCCTCTGTTAGTTAGGTATACCTCCTGTTTGTTTAATTTCTGTCTGTAATTACTGTCTGTAATTCTGACTCCGATGTAAAAATTTGTTGAATGCTTTGTTTGAGTGTGCGTTTTTTTGTGTTGTAAATCTTAAAAGTGTTTAAATTATTACGCTATTGAATCGCTAACCGTCTCCACTTGTAAACTGAATAGATAGTGTACCCCCCGATAGTTAGACCTTTTTTCTGTGTATGTATTATAGGACGAATCCGTGTAGAAAACTAAATCTGTGTATAACTGAGTATGTTTTGAGCAATAGCTGGAGTGCGATGATTGTATGTCGACTTGCAAAGTATTATAAATAAAAGTAAAAGTAAAAGTAATAGCTTAAAATTGTGACGTGCTAGAGCAAATCTGAGCCCGGATTCGGATTCAGCGACCCAAAATCTGCCAGAGACACATAAGTTTGTTTTTGAGACAAAAAAATGTTTCGCTGATATATCAATAGGCATTTTTCGAAGGTAGTCAATGACATTTACCTCACTTTTCCCCAAGAATAAACTACCGTTCTACGCCCAATTGTCCCATGTTATATGGGAATCCCATATAACATGGGACAACTATACATAGAACGGTAGTAAACAGCGGTTTCGATTCCCGTTCCGGTCAGAAACTTGTCTTGACTACCCTGGACATAGTGTATCATTGTACTTGCCTCACAATATACAAATTCATGCAATGGCAAACAAAGAAAGCCCTTCAATTAATAACTGTGGCAGTGCACAAAGAACACTAATTTGAAGAGAAGCATGCCAAGTTCCAGTGGGAACGTAAAGCCAGAAAGAAAAAGAAGAAGATCTACAGAAATTCATTCGGACTGACCGAAAAGTTTCTCGAGGAAAACTCCTGGAGTTTCAATTTTTGTAGACCCAACTAACATTATATGTGAATGTAAACGTCGAAAAGGCTAATCAACGAAATTTTAGATGTGATTGATTATCAATGCTTCCACTTTTTAAACAATAGTTATCATGTGGGTTTGCCTAATGAGGTCACAGTCATGTTTTTCAAGTTAATGCAACATATTTATCTAATTTCATTTGCCTTGAGTTCGAGGAAAATTGATAATTACAAAGCTTAAATGGGTTATCATCACAAAAATGAAGGAAAAATTATGCAAACTAACATGTATGAATTGATTTGATTTTTAAACTTTATTACTAAGGCTGACACAAATTTCGATTTTTTTCGGTTTATGACATGAATGGGTGACAAAACGTCGAATGCCAAAACGTCGAATGCCTGAACGTCGAATGCCAAAACGTCGAAAGGACAAAACGTCGAAGGGACAAAACGTCGAAAGGACAAAACGTCGAAAAAGGTGTATGTGTTCACAGTTCAGCGTGGATTTTTTTGGAAATTTTGTGTGAATTCAAATCGATCCTGTTGGTAGCCTGAGAGGGGTGGTGATACGGTAGATCCACCAAGATGGCAGGATGACGAACTGATTGATGGGGACACACGAACATTGTCTCGTTATCTGGGGTCACTGCCCGAACGCTGAAGGTCAGTGACTCATTTTGCGCTCTATAATGCTTCAGTTAAAACCAATAGCTGAGTAAAGATTATTGCGAGGATACTTAGCATTGTTGTACTAGTACCATATTCTGTGAATACCGGATGAATTACGGAGAAGGACAGCTAGTCAAAACCCCGCTATTTCAAGTAGAACTCCGGTTCTGATTGAGGAAGACATTCCCTCCCACCTCTTACGTTGGGATTAAAAGTACAGGCAAGAACTGCACCCGCAAAAACATGGCACCCTGGTACCTGGTAAACTTAAATGGTCATTTGTTTGCCATTTTTTTCACAAATATCTTGGGTTGATTCGATTCAGAAAGTCACCCTCTATTGAGAGGGGGAACTAGTTTGGTCACCGTGGATTACCGGAAAATCCGGATTTCGGTGCAGATTCTTAATGCCCGATGCCAAAATGTCCCATTTCATTATGGCGCATATATTCGCGCAACAACGCATGCATGCAGATGCGTCACCAAGTCCTAGGGCAGCACCTTGGTCAGGACGCACATAAGATTTGATGACACATCCAAGGTTAGTTCCTTTTTGGCTCGCGTTTAGTTCAAATGCAACACTAGGTGCCAGTAGAAGGGGCCTCAAAGAAGTAAGAAAAGAAAAGCCGGGAAAGTTCGGGAATAAATAATTTTACACTTAACGCGACGTGATGTGAGTTTTTTATATACGACAGTGTGAATATTCCCTACCCACGAAGAACTGGTCAAGGAACATGCCGACCCTGAGGTGTTGTTTCAGGGAGCATCAGGAAGGCTTCCCACTGAACTAGTTGGCAGATACAAGTGAAAGAATGAGTATCCTTTAAAAGAATAAAGAACTCACTATTTGCTTAGATTACTCGTTTTCGACGTTTTGTCCTTTCGACGTTTTGTCCCTTTCGACGTTTTGGCATTCGACCTTTTGGCATTCGACGTTTTGGCATTCGACGTTTTGTCTTTCGACGTTTTGTCCCTAAGCCTCATAAACCACACCCCCCCCCTACCCCCACTTAAAATTTTGGTCGAAATTTAGCATTTTATGGCAGGACACAAATAAACTATATATGAAATTTTAGAAGTTCAAGGCGAAATTAAAGTCGCCCAGAAAATTTCATAACAAATCCGATGAGTTTAACGATTTTGTCCAATTGTTTGGGTATTTTTTCATCAAACACATTTATTATTTAAGCAATACATATCAATAATAAGTTATTTATCCATTAATTTAAAACCCTTCAGAATGTTTATTGTAATTTATGGATATCATAGCTTTCATACTTTATTTTGATCTGGCTGTTTCCAGAAAGAAATATTTGATCATAGCAGGATCAGAATTTGATATAATTTGCTCTATTTTAGCGTTCTGTCTTATTGTTTGCTACCTATGAACGTTTTGTTTCAGGAGAATTCAGGTAAATCTACCATTTCATATACGAGGATTCAGGTAAATGTATAATTTTCCTTTTCTATTTCAGATTTGAAATCGTATACCCGACAAGGACTAAATTGAGAAAGGAACCAGCCGTGCACCTAAACGTTGACCAAACGTTTTCTTTGAATTTTACCCTTCCACTAACACCCAAATTCCCGTGACGCCTAGGCCTGAAAGAATGTAGAGGTCTCTATGTACTTTCATAGGTGTCCAACTAATCTTCCTTCTCCATCCCTCAGCTGTCGCAAGGACGTGGCCAGGACAGCACTCGACCGTTGGAGGATTGCGTCAATCTTGTCTAAGAGTAAGAGATTAGTCCCAAATCTTTGTACTTTGGTAACGGACAGGAAGGATGCAACCCTCATAACAGCGATCCAGGGCTGTACCACCTACGAATTTGTGCGACTTGCTTAATGCTAATGCTAATGCTAATGCTAATGTAGCGATTCAATACAAAATAAACAATGACCAGAAATAGCATGTTATGACTAAAAAAGGATATTCCAGTACGTTTTCATAAACATCACTTAAAAAATAATAACTTTGGACATTTTTTATTTATGATAATGAATTCATTTTCATTTATTTAGTTAACATCAAATTCATGATAATACTGAATCAACAATTTGCCGCCATAATACTCGATTTGCATTTGCATTGATTTAATGAAACAATCATTAAATAGCTTTATTTTGCACAAAAATCAGTAATCAAATATTTTTAATTATGATGAAGAGTGGGTCGAATTATATCAGTTTCTGCTAAGTAGGGCTCAGAGAAAACTTACGCGCCATACAAAAATATTTGGGTTCTCATACAAAACAAATCTGACATGGGGGGGGGGTCCGATAAATAGTGAAAATTCCCTTACGTATTTAATGGACAGCCCCAAACTAGACCACTTTCTCATTTTATGATACCCATTTATTCAAACTACACCAACTTGAAAAACAGAAACAATTTAAAAATAGCAAATGTGTAAATCAAAAAGTGGTAAACATGAATGGCTGCAGTCCAAAGAATGTCTTCAAAATGTTTAAATAGCTTCACGCAAATGCCGTGTTGTGTACATTTCGGGTTTAAACAAACATTCATTTCATTTCAGCAATCGACATGACATGTTTGCTTGAAGTGTTGGCATCGATTATGTTTAACGTGGTTTTCATCGCATCATCAGCATATACTTATATAGATATGGCTGAAGTATAATGGAGAAAAATCACATTGTGTGAACAGAGCGAGCGTCTATTTGCACATTGTTGTCATCGAGCGTTTTTTTTATCGATTGCGCGTATTGTGCAAATAAATCTGGAGAGGTAGCACTACCTCGGGGGTAGCTTCCAACGTTCAATATTTGAATCACAATTACGAACCGCTTTGTAGTACGAGAAAAAATACTGTTGATACTGCAAGTCCTTGAAAAAAAATCGAATTTTTTTAAGTTTTTAAATGCATATTGAGTCTGATATAGGTTTGTCGCCACATACCGAGAATAAACTTAACTGGTTGGATTGCAAGACAATCTGGAAAAACGTTGGGCTTAAACTGGATGGTAGCGTCTTATTGGAAACCCCATCGAACTGGGTCTGAATTTTCTAGTGAACATGATGTACAGTGTGTTAATGTGTTTTTTTTTTTCCTTCTAAACCATAGGGGGATAAATCTGCTCATCAGACACCCTAACAGGAAGGTTAGGGTAGTGTGGGGATGAGGCCGTCTTCTACGATGCCGGTAGAAGCCAGGACTACTCTCTCCTCGACCCACTAAAACACATTCCTATGGTCGCCAAACCCTACGTCTCTCCGGAACCACCAAGAAGGTATTGCTTCAGAGAGGGGCTAGTGCATATCGCACCCTCAAGGTTAGCTGCCGTAGCCTAGCAGCAACGAACATCGATGACTCGCACTGGAGAGTCCATCACGATAGCATGCTGGCGCTTAGCCAGTTTCCCGAGTGGTCCTCGCCACTCCCTTTGTCCTCGGAAGGCGGGCAGGGTCAACCCCGCCCGCGCCCTACTGTTGAGCGGACATCAAGAACTGATGCCCACATGCAACCCGATCTGACCTGCTGAAGGCAAGGGTATCACTACCCTTCAGGCCTTATCAGCTGCATCCGTAGGTTGCAGACAGCAGGGTCCCACCTACCCCGACCCTTGCCGGGGACCCCTTTCCAACCGCGGGCTCAGATCCAACCCAGTAGACTGACGCCACGACAGCACCGCTACCGGGACTTCCTCTCCGCGGCCACTTAATCGCTGTAAGGGTCGATCTCGACCGCAGGGCACCGGTATGACCTACGAAGCCGACTTCGAACCCCTGGACCACCTCTTGTACTGCATCTGGACTAGCCATTCTCCGAGTCCACGCGCCACCTCCTTTGTAGCTCCCAGACGATATGGGTGATAGCCGTTGAAACGGCATTCCAGCTAATCTCATCCCTACACATTCTCTGGACCAAGTTGTCCGGAGTTGTGTCCTCCCCGCATGTGGCAAGCATGCGGTCACGCATTGTGCGAAAACGCGGGCACACGAACAAAACGTGTTCCGCCGTTTCCTCTAAACCATTGCACACTGGGCATTCGGGAGAATCCGCATGCCCGAAACGGTGTAGATACTGTCGGAAGCAACCATGACCTGTAAGGACCTGTGTCAGGTGGAATGAAACTTCCCCATGGCGCCTATTAATCCAACTATCTACCCTCGGTATCAACCTATGGGTCCACCTTCCTTTGGTGGAACTGTCCCACGCGCGCTGCCATTTGACCATAGAGGCCATCCTGACAGTCTTGCGTATGCCTCTTGTGCCGCGCATTTCGAAGCACTCCATATCCTCACTGATAAGAATGCTGATGGGCACCATACCAGTAATGACACAGAGAGCGTCGTGTGACACGGTACGGTACGCGCTTGCAACCCTCAGACACATAAGCCTGTAAGTACTTTCCAGCTTCCGTCGGTAGCATTCAGTACTTAGCGCGGTACCCCACGCCGGGCCGCCATACCTAAGTATGGACGTAGCAACACTAGCCAGAAGCTTGCGCTTACTGGCGTACACCGCTGAGCTATTGGACATCATCCGGGACAGTGCCGCAATAGCTGTGGAGGCTCTTTTACAGGCATAATCGACGTGGCTACCGAAGGTAAGCTTATCGTCGATCATCACGCCCAAGTGCTTGACAGAGCGCTTCGACAGGATAATGCACTCTCCTACACTGATCTCCGTCTGCTGCGCCGACTGCATGTTGTTAACAACCGTCACCTCTGTCTTGTGGTGAGCCAGCTCCAGTTTTCTGGACCGCATCCACGCCTCCACAACCTTGATCGAGTGGTCGGTAGTCAACTTCACCTCCTCGATCGTTTCACCGTAGACTTCGAGCGTAATATCGTCGGCAAATCCGACAATCACCACTCCCACTGGGTACTCTAACCTCAACACCTCGTCGTACATGACATTCCATAACACCGGACCCAGGATGGAACCTTGCGGGACTCCTGAGGTTATGTGAAAGCACTTCCGACCCACCTCCGTGTCGTATACTAGTACGCGATTCTGGAAGTAGCTTCCGAGAATCTTGTACAAGTACTCCGGTATCCCCAGACGCAAGAGCGCATCAGCAATAGCAGCCCAACTGGCGCTATTAAATGCATTCCTTACATCCAGAGTCACTACCCCGCAAAAGCGAATTCCCCTCCTCTTAGGCTCGAGTGCTTTCTCGGCGGTTTTTGTAACCGACAAGATAGCGTCTACGGTGGACCTCCCCTTCCGGAAGCCATACTGGTTGCTCGAGAGACCATTTACGCCCTCAGTGAACTTCAACATTCTATTGAGGATGATCTTTTCGAGCACCTTCCCCGCCGTGTCAATCAAGCATATTGGTCTATATGCCGACGGGTCTCCGGGTGGTTTCCCCGCCTTTGGCAATAGTACCAGGCTCTGCCTCTTCCAAGCTTCTGGGAAAACTCCCTCGTCCAGGCATTTCTGCATAGCAGACCTGAACATCTCGGGAGCTTCTGCAATAGCTACTTTTAAGGCCAGGTTCGGAACTCCGTCCGGACCTGGGGCCTTACCTACGCTAAGGGACTTAGCTATCCCCGCAAGTTCCACATCGGTGACCATTTCCTCATCGCCAGCCCCAGTCCCCGGCTGTCCTACGAAAGGAGGCCAAGGACTAGGATCATGACGCGGAAAAAGTCCTCCAATGATCCCCTCCAACATCTCTGGAGATTGCTCTGTAGGAGCCATCACACCTCTCGTCTTGGCCATAACGATCCTGTAGGCATCACCCCACGGGTTCGTATTGGCACTCTGACAGAGACCCTCAAAGCAGGCCTTTTTGCTTGCTCTTATCTCGGTCTTGAGCGCGGCTTTTGCAGCGGCGAACACCACCCGCCGTTCGTTTCGCTCTTCCTCTGATCGTGCTCGCTGCATCCGCCGCCTAGCCCGTAGGCAGGCGCGGCGCAGGTCCGCAATCGCGTCGGTCCACCAGTAAGCCGGTGGCCTCCCATTTCTAGGGTGGACTCTCCTAGGCATGGTCGCATCACACGCACGTGAGAGCACCGCTACCAGCTCGTCGCCGTCTAAACCGAGTAAGTTTCGCTCACGGCGGAGCGCTTCCCTAAATACCTCTTCGTCGAAGTATGATGTCTTCCACCTACGAGGGCTTGGCCTTGGCCTAGCCGCCTCTTCTTCTATCCGCTGTCTGCTGTTGTTGTAGTCGATACTGTAGCGAACCGCCAGGTGGTCGCTGTGAGTGTAGCCATCATCTACTCTCCAGTTCGAACTACTTGTTGGGCCAGGACTACAAAAGGTCACGTCAATAATTGACTCCGCTCCATTTCGACTATAGGTACTCTTGGTACCGACGTTAGCCAAGTCGACATCTAAGATGGCCAGTGTTTCTAGCAAGATCTGACCCCGCTGGTTCGTGAAACGGCTTCCCCATTCCACAGCCCAGGCATTAAAGTCACCCGCTATTACCACCGGCCTTCGCCCTGTTAGCACGGTCGTTAAGCGGTCCAGCATCTGCGTGAACCGCTCGATCGGCCACCGCGGAGGCGCATAACAGCTACAGAAGAAGACCCCGTTTACTTTGGCGACCACGAAGCCCTCATAGGTAGTAGACACCAACTCCTGCACGGGGTATTTACCCGTCGTCCATATCGCCGCCATTTTCCTGGTCCCATCCGAGGCCCAGTTGCCGTTGCCGGCGGGTACTCGGTATGGGTCCGAAATGATGGCGATATCCGTCTCCCACTCAGAAACCGCCTGACAAAGCAGTTGCTGAGCCGCATCACAGTGGTTCAGGTTCAGCTGCGTTACCTGCACTATGATTTGTTGCTCACTGCGGCTTTCTTAAAGGCCGGGCACCCTGGACCACCCATCGCATGTCTGTTTTTCGAGGTTTTCCCGGTACAGATCATGCAGATGGGCGGACTCGTGCAGCTTTGGGCCTTATGACCTTCAGCGCCGCATCGCCTACACAGTTTGCGCCTGTCGGGGCCTTTGCAGTCCCACGACTTGTGTCCTGGTTCCAGACACCTGAAGCAAACCTCAGGTGGCTCGTGGAATGTCAGGTGACAAACACACCAGCCCACCTTAATACTCCCTACTTTAACGGACTTTTTAACATCCGCCACAGGTAGCTGAACCAGAGCTATCTGTGTCCCTGCTGGCCCCTTCCGCAGCCTGACGGCTGTGGCGGCCACCTGAACATCGCACTGTTGCCGCAGTGCCGTGACGAGCTCTTCCGCTTCGGTGATCTCGTCTAGGTCTTTGACCTTCAGAGTCGCCTCATGCGTAAGAGCCCTCACCTCCACTCCATCTCCAAGGACCTCTTCTGCCAGCCTCTTGTAGGCGGCGCCCTTGTGATCCTTCTGGCGCTTAAGCTCCAGGATCATTTCGCCCGTACGAGTACGTCTGATACTGCGTACGTCGGCTCCCAGACCCTCGAGCTTGGCGTCGCACCTCATCGCCTTCAAGACGTCCGAGTATTTCGACTGTTCGGTCTTGATGACGATAGCGTCACCTTTTTCGCGCCTGGCACCTGCCTTCCTACGCCTTGGCTTGGCGACCTGCACTTCTACCTGCGGATTTCCCTTCTTCTTCCTCTTCCGCTCTACCTTTGTCCAAGGAGGGTCCTCTCCTTGGATCGCCCTGCTCTGCGGCTGCTGAGGGCCCACCATTGGTCGCAACCCCTTGTTCCCATCATTCCGGGACGGGCCGGCCTTTTCAGGCCCACCCTTCCCAGCTTTCCGGGAACCCTGGCTGGGGTCCGACTTTCCAGCGTTACCACCGGCTTTCGGGGTTATTATACGCCTGGCCTTGCGGGCGCCGCCAGACAGCTCCTCACCTGACGGCTGCCTCGCCCGCTTCTGCGAATGCTTGTCGCTTTTGTCGCGAGCATTCGCTTCCACTCTCTTCGGACTACCCGCGAAGGAGAAGGCCTCCGTTTGCGTAAACTTAGACGCTTTCTCCTTTGCGGGTTCCGCCGCTGCTGCAGCCAGCAACGCAACCGCGTGCTCCTGCTTGGCATTATCGACAGACGCCCTAAGCCGAAGCAAGGCCGTTTTCAGGTCCTTGCTTATATTCGACTTAGTTGTCGCAAAGTCGATAATTTTGCCGAGCTGCTGCTCAGCTACCTCAAATGCGGGCCGTCCTTTTTCTGCAACTTGGCTGATGGCCCTCAGCAACCATGCTCCGTCCATGACCTCCGCCGGCTGGCTTGCCGTGGAGTGGACAGGAGCTCCCACGCTTGAGCTGCGTAAGCAGCTTCCAGCACCTGACTCCTCGCTTCTCCTTGTCGGAGACCTCATCAACCCGCTTCTTGCGAAGGGGTTGATCGCACCGCTACTTCCACCTAAATTATTTGATTTTGAATTCTTGCTCATTGTTCCCACGAGTTGCACGAGAAATAATGTCCACCACGCCAGAGCTCTGCATTAACGCGGTAAGGCACAGCATACTGTGGGGGGTGCCCAGGTACCCCACAGGCTCCGTTAAAGATCGAGCATCTTTTTCACCCCCTCGATCACTCATTCCTCGGCACGGGTCGCTTGACACCTTGAATTGGGGTTAGTAGTCCTATTCTTAGCCGGCAACTACGCGGCTGACTCGCAAGCGGGGGGGTGCGTCAGGCCCCAGGACATCCGTCCCTGCTGCCCAAGTGTGTTAATGTGTGAGAACTTCCGAGCGATCACCATTTTGAATGCCGCCTACAAAGTGCTATCCCAGATCATCTTCCGTCGTCTTTCACCTAAAGTAAATGAGTTCGTGGGAAGTTACCAAGCCGGTTTCATCGACGACCGGTCGACAACGGACCAGATCTTCACCGTACGGCAAATCCTCCAGAAATGCCGTGAATACCAGGTCCCAACGCATCACCTGTTCATCGACTTCAAAGCGGCATACGACAGTATCGACCGCACAGAGCTATCGAAAATTATGGACGAGAACAGCTTTCCCGGGAAGCTGACTAGACTGATAAGAGCAACGATGGACGGTGTGCAGAACAGCGTAAGGATTTCGGGTGAACTATCCAGTTCATTTTTTGAATCTCGACGGGGACTACGACAAGGTGATGGACTTTCCTGCCTACTATTCAACATCGCCCTGGAAGGTGTTATGCGACGAGCCGGGCTCAACAGCCGGGGTACGATCTTCACGAAATCCAGCCAATTTGTATGTTTTGCGGATGACATGGATATTATTGCTAGGACATTTGGAACGGTGGCAGAACAGTACACCCACCTGAAACGTGAAGCAGCAAAGGTCGGACTGGTGGGGAATGCGGCTAAGACAAAGTACATGCTGGTAGGTGGGACTGAGCGAGACAGGACAAGCCTTGGCAGCAATGTTACGATAGACGGGGATACTTTCGAGGTGGTAGAAGAATTCGTCTACCTCGGTTCCTTGCTAACGGCTGACAATAACGTGAGCCGTGAAATACGAAGGCGCATCATCAGTGGAAGTCGTGCCTATTATGGGCTCCAGAAGAAACTGCGGTCAAAAAAGATTCACCCCCGCACCAAATGTACCATGTACAAGACGTTAATAAGACCGGTGGTTCTCTACGGGCACGAGACATGGACGATGCTCGAGGAGGACATGCAAGCACTCGGAGTTTTCGAGCGACGGGTGCTAAGGACGATCTTCGGCGGCGTGCAGGAGAACGGTGTGTGGCGGAGAAGGATGAACCACGAGCTCGCTGCACTTTATGGCGAACCCAGCATCCAGAAGGTAGCCAAAGCCGGAAGGATACGGTGGGCAGGGCATGTTGCAAGAATGCCCGACAACAACCCTGCAAAGTTGGTGTTTGCTAACCATCCGGTTGGTACAAGAAGGCGTGGAGCGCAGAGAGCACGATGGGCGGACCAGGTGGAGCGTGATCTGGCGAGTGTTGGGCGTGACCGACGTTGGAGAGCTGCAGCTGCAAATCGAGTATTATGGCGGCAAATTGTTGATTCAGTATTATCATGAATTTGATGTTAACTAAATAAATGAATGAATGATGTACAGTGCAGATTAGCACTTACTGGTTGTCACGTATGATGATGACAAATCAGTTGATAGTTAACCACTTGCGGTAATTGTGGATGACCGGTGCGGTACACGTACAGTGCAGTGGATTCAATCATTTGAATTCCCTCGGGGAAGTACTGCACAGGGAACAGGACGCGGTGATTAATCATTGATGATTGAGTGGAGGGCATAAAAAATAAAACTACATTGCATTGCGATTCAGGTCATC
>NC_085138.1:126236309-126321649 GCF_035046485.1 Aedes albopictus
TAGTAAACGTACCAATAGTGGTGCTATTAGTAGTTCCTTGTAGAAAAATAATTGAATAAAATTGATATTACCACAAAATAAAAAGTCTGAAAACGTTAATCGGTAATTTTTCACTTAAATTTGCTAGGAAAAATGTAAAAACCATTGTTTATTTCAGTTTTTGCTAATAAATCACTTGCACCAATTATAGGTACACGGTTCCTATTATGGAGGTAAAATTTAACATTGGTTCCTATAGTGGCGCATCCCATTGAACTCTTATGGGACCCACCACTATAGGAACACTACTATCACTCAGAGCCGTAGCGTGAGGTTGGCCAGGTTGGCCCCCGCCAAGGGCGCCAACCTCAGAGGGGCGCCGAAAAGGAAACAGGATGATGCTAATTATAATATTTAAGGTTCAACTCACTTAAAAAGTGTCCTTTATACTTTACAAGTGAGTTGATATTCGTGTTCAACCGGATGATGCTTCAGTTTTCTTTAATGTTATCAAGATTTCACTATTTTCAGTGTTTGAGATTTATAATGTTTGTTACATTTTTTAGTATTCTCAAAATTTAAGATTCCTCTTGTTTATTTTGAGGAACATTTTTCATCTTCAGAAGATTCCTGCAAAAATATCTATAAAGATGACTTTGAAACCCTTCAGTAATTTCTCCATGGATTCCTATAGAAAATTCTGCAGAGATTCCTTTTGAAATCCTTGCAGGTATTCCTTCAGATATTCTTCCAAATATTTTTTTAGAAAATAGTCTATAGTTTTCTTTAGGATTTGACAAAAGATTCTTTCAAAAAGTGTTCTATAGACTCCTGTAGAAAAAAAAAAAAGAAAACGACGATATTAGAGCTTCCACTGATTCCTTCCGAAATTGTTTTATATTTACTAGAGATCCATAAATTTCTGTTAGAATTCCCCTAGAAAACATTTTATGATTGTGGGAAATTACACTGTTGAAATGACATCCATGTGCACAACAGAACATGTGCTCAATGAACAAATTGAGATTTCAATTATGAAAAGTAATCCACGTACTCCGGTAAGACTCGAACTCATTCATTTTATGAATTTCCTAATAAATTCCTCCAGAAAAGCATACATATAGAATTTCTTCAGAAATATCTCTAGATATTCCGTTGAAAAATCTACAATTGATTTGTAACATAATTTCTTCAAAGAATTCGTTTGAAAGCCTTCCATGGATTCCTTCAAAAATTTCTCAGGGTTTTTTTTTCAAAAAACAAAAATTTCTTCGTTTTTTTTAGAAAATCCTCAAGACATTTTTTAAGAAACTTTTGCAGGAATTCCTTCAAAAAATTTTCCAAGCATTATTTCAGAAATTCTCAGAGGTTCTCCACAAATTCCTACTGGCATTCCTTCAGGCATTTCTTCACGAACTACTACAGATTTTTTTTGTAATAATTATTACATGAATTCTATTGGAAATTCTCGCTGAAATGTCTCCTGGATTTTTATATGAACAGGATATTTCAGCAGAGTTCTTCAGAGATTCCTGCTTCATTCAGTAATTCCATCAGGAACTCTTCCAGAGATTCCAACAAAAACTCATATAGAAATTTCTTCAAAAATACCTCCTGATATTTCCCAAGAACAGAATTAGCTGAAAGCAGTTTCTTAAGCTAAATCTTGCTTAAGAGTGGTTTATTCCACTCTTGTACAGCAAAAATGTTTGTTTGGTTATCCTGTCTATAATTAGTCTAATGATTACTGAAAATTTTCCTCAAGATCTTCTGGGAAATATTCTCTTTAAACTTTAGAAGTTTTCTCTGGTTATGTTATTGGAAAATCCTGGTAAAACAAATTGAACAAATCGTCGAAAATTTGTAAATTAGATCGCAAATCAATTAAGTATTTTTTTTTCTAAACTATATTCAATTGAACAAAAATCCAGAAAAGAAAAAAGTATGTAAGGTGTCTTGACGAAATTTGTTTATCATTTATGTCATTTCTAACTATTGTGCTGGCCTTAGTGAGATTCTTGAAATGCAAAATGTTTTCGTACAAGAGTAATACATCTTGGGTGACTTCCATTGAAATTCCAAATGAAAAAGACGAATAAAAAGTAATCTAATAAAATATAAAAAAATCGAGGGAGATTTTTTGAAACGCCAAAACACAACTTTTAAAAATTTTGAAAAAAAAATGATTGATTGATTTGTCTTTATTAAAGAGACTTTCAGCCCTTGGCAAGAAAAAAAAATGAATAACTACTAACTTTAAAAAATTAACAATATCCAATTGACGTGGGGCGCCAATGTGGATACTTGCCAAGGGCGCCATGGGACCACGCTACGGCTCTGCTATCACTATAGGTGCAAAGGAGCAAAAAATATAAGGAAAATAATTGTTTAAAATAGGTTTTTCGATAAATCCTGAAAACAAAACTGAATTAATGTTATTAATTAGTTATGATGCATCTATTAAAAATGTGATTTGCAAGCTTTTTATTCGAAATAGTGCTAAATTGGCACTACCACCACTATTGGTACTACCTCCACTAAGGGAGCTTTTACCCTAATTGTTATACCAAGTTGATTCGATTTGAGTTTCGGACTGACGAGTCACAATCTATTTTGTTGTCACTTTTCAACAATTGATATCGATTTCGATATCTAGCGACATAATACTTTCATTCTTGAAACTTTGAATGACTTTTATAAAATAGTCCACACAATTTTATTTTGAAATATATTTAACAACCGTTATTGCATTGCAACAAATTAGTTGTTAATCAACTGTTTTTACCCTTCTTACACCCATAAGAAGGGTATAAATACCGTTTGGAAAACTGACTTTCGATCCGAGGCCCGCAGGGCCGAGTCACATATACCAATCAACTCAGCTCGACGAATTGAGCAAATGTCTGTATGTGCGTGTGTGTGTATGTGTGTGTATGTATGTTACAAAAAAATGTCACTCACGGTTCTCAGCCGTCTGTTGACCGATTTGAGTTCTCTTGGAAGCAAATGAAAGCTACTACATCCTAGTAGAACGCTATTGAATTTTATTTTGATTGGACGTTCGGTTACCGAGATATCTTTCAAAGAGTGCTAGGGAGTAGTACAACTTAATTATTTTAGATATTTTTGACAAAGTGTATCACCATAAATTTCTCAGCCGTCTATCAACCGAATCGGGTTCTTAAGGCTCGAAACGAAAGCTACTGCACCCTAGAAGAACGCTTTTGAATTTCATTCCGATTGGACATTTTGTAACCGAGATATCTTTCGGGGAGTACTTTGGAGTAATACAACTTAACTTTTTAAGAGGTCTTTGACAAAATGCTTCATAATAAATGAATCAGCCGTGTGTCAATCGATTTGAGTTCTCTCAGCATCAAATGAAAGCTACAGCACCCAAGTAGTATGCTATTAAATTTTATGCCGTTTGGACATTTTGTTTCCGAGATATCTTTCCACGAGTACTAAGGAGTAATGAAATTTACGCTTTTGAGAGATTTTTGATAAAATGTATCATAATACATTTCTCAGCCGTTTGTCAACAGATTTTTTATGATCATATTTGGTTACACAAGTTAGTTATACATAAAAATGCAATTGCATCAAATACATAAAAGCTACTATCTCTTTGTTATATTTGAGCTTAATAAACAGTAGCAAAAATATCACGGAATGTATGTAGGAAAAGCCTTTTTTATGACCAAATCTGGTTTCCCAAGTTAGCTCTACATGAAAATGCAAGTGCATCAAATACATAAAAGCTGCTATCTCTTTGTAATATTTGAGCTTAATAAACAGTAGCAAAAATATCACGGAATGTATGTAGGAAAAGCCTTTTTTTACCCTTCTTACACCCATAAGAAGGGTATAAATACCGCTTGGAAAACCGACTTTCGATCCGAGGCCCGCAGGGCCGAGTCACATATACCAATCAACTCAGCTCGACGAATTGAGCAAATGTCTGTATGTGCGTGTGTGTGTATGTATGTTACAAAAAAATGTCACTCACGGTTCTCAGCCGTCTGTTGACCGATTTGAGTTCTCTTGGAAGCAAATGAAAGCTACTACATCCTAGTAGAACGCTTTTGAATTTTATTTTGATTGGACGTTCGGTTACCGAGATATCTTTCAAAGAGTGCTAGGGAGTAGTACAACTTAATTATTTTAGATATTTTTGACAAAGTGTATCACCACAAATTTCTCAGCCGTCTATCAACCGATTCGGGTTCTTAAGGCCCGAAACGAAAGCTACTGCATCCTAGAAGAACGCTTTTGAATTTCATTCCGATTGGACATTTTGTAACCGAGATATCTTCCGGGGAGTACTTTGGAGTAATACAACTTAACTTTTTAAGAGGTCTTTGACAAAATGCTTCATAATAAATGAATCAGCCGTGTGTCAATCCATTTGAGTTCTCTCTGCACCAAATGAAAGCTACAGCATCCTAGTAGTATGCTATTGAATTTCATGCCGTTTGGACATTTTGTTTCCGAGATATCTTTCCAGGAGTACTAAGGAGCAATAAAATTTACGCTTTTGAGACAAAAAAAAATCTGGTAGTTGAGCCCATGGTCGATGATTCTATTACGGAAAGCAATCAACTACAATAGTTTCTAGAATGACCAAAAATCACAATCATACATACGAATAATACAACAATAATTTTAATAAGTGTAAGAAGGGTTCTGTTCACCATAGGTGGATTAATTCAGGTTTTTTTTTTCTTCGCCAATAGTTACCGTCCGACAGGAATTCGTGGAGAATCATGCGAGCCATGGGAAAGACAGAGTTTAACTTGCTGTAATTTTGTATTATTTTGGTTCAAACGATTAATTTGAAATCAAATCAATCATATTTCATTTGGCACTGAGACAACATTTTGTTAAGAAACCAATGACCATCGATGGCCGTTCGATTAGTAGTTGTAGTTGATACTCCGAATGTTTAAGGTGAAGCATCAAGAAATCGTGTCAATTCTGCATACAAACTTTAGAGGCACAAATCTGATGAAAGAAGCATTGAACCAAGCCGCACTTGTTTATCCTGGCTATGGCTCACTTGCAAAAAGAGGCCGCTTTTCCAAGTCGAGCGCATTTGTTTACGAATTTTTAAGATTCGTGCTCTTGAAATCGGGAGTAGAGATTCAAGTCGGCCATTGTGGCAGCCATATTTGTATTTTCTAAAGATTTTGCTTAAATAAAGCTATGGAAATTTGCTCACAGAACCAACCGGTGGAGTCTGGGGTTTTCAGCAAGACCATACTAAGGGTGACAGGTTTAATTCCCGGTCGGGGCAAGAATTTGAATTGAATTTGTAATTTGTTGGTTTATTGTAAGTAAACGATAATTTTTTAGTTACTTCTTTACTTAAGGTTAAGGATACTGGCATATGATACACGATATACACATGCAAAACAGTCATTGGCAGAGGAAGCTCTCAGTTAATAATTGTGAAAGTGCTTTGTTAACTTGAGAATATGACACACTGGCATATGGCATATATCCAGCCCAACAATTGAAAAGGCCACATCAACATTGCGTAAACAAACACGTTTCTGTCGACTTGAGGCCTTCTGAGATCCACCAACGCATCTCACCACCACTATCAGAAAGCTTGTTGTTTGCGCTTTCTGTTAGTGGTGGTGAGGTGTGTGGGTGGAGTTCAAAAGGCCTCAAATCGATAGAAACATGTTTGTTTACAAAATGTTGTTGTGGCCTTTTCAATTGTTAGTCTTGATATATTAAATAGGGCACGGCACAGACAAACAGACGTAACACCTTGAACGATTTTCATGGAAATCCATCGCCCAGTTCACACTACCATCACCTGGTGGAAAAGCTGCACGAATCACTGTGTTGTGCAATATCGTCAACAGAAGGCGCTAGTGTGAAACATCAAACGCATAGAAAAACAATGCGCGCGCCTCTGGGTGTGAAAGCCACAACTGTGAAAATTCAAAATGATCGTTAAAAGCGTGGTCGATGCAAATTTCGCAAGTTTTACGTCTGTTTGTCTGTGGGCACGGTGTCAAAATTTCATAGGGTAAGAAATCAAACTTTGAACTAGTTAAATTGTAATCTTAATTTGAACCATTTCGAAATTCATTAAAACAACGCGCTTTTTAGGCAAATATTGTCCCGAAAACTATGTTAAACAGCTTTCTGTAATATAACCTGATAACAAGGGCTTTAAAAGCATTGAAAAAAAGCGTTTTTGTCATGGAAAACAGGCAATTAAAAAATCACTGTGATTTCACCCATTTCCCCCCAGAGAAAGCACATTTTCGGTGCACTCGTACAGCTCATGCATTGTATCACACGCAATATGTGAACACGTCAAATGAAAGCTTATTTATCGTAGAATCGACCAACCGAATAATATTTCGCATTATTTGTCATAAAATTATCAAATTTAAGTAATTCTTACTTGGAGAATGTTATCTTAAGTTGAACCATTTGTAATCTAAATTTGAACTAGTGAACGGGGGCGAGCTTCCAGTGTTGGCCTGCAGACTGCGCTAGTGGTTGTTTTGTTTACTCTTGGGGGATGAAAAATTCCAAATTTAGTTTCCAAGTTCCTGAAGAGTTTGGAACATTCTCAGTTGAAATTCCACTGCCTAATGAAAAATAGTTATGGGAATTAGCAGATCCATGTGTATTTCTATTGTTCAGCACGAAATTGGCTGTTGTGGGAGATGCTCGAGCTGTTGCCGCCAGTAGTTCAAATTAAGATTAAAATTGGTTCAAATTATGATTACGATGGTTCAAATTAAGATTAAAATCATTGCTGACAAATAGTCGAATTTTTCAATGAAATTCGGTGCAAATACAAACATTTTACCACTTAACAGAAAGCTTATACCCGTGGCTTTCATGTACATAAGATTTTGCCGTAGTAAATTATTTTCATGTGGGAGAAAAAATCACTCAAAATTTGCGCTACTTCGGAAAGCCGCAATTTGGTTCAACTTTTGATTACCTACCCTAGCAAATTTTCAGTCAAAATTCCCTCAAAATTGATATCTGCTCGTCAGATATTTATTTCTCCGTGAGATTAAAACTATCATCCCTAACAATTTTTCAGTAAATGTTTTATAATTTATCTATTTCGGTAAGCTAAGTCTCCAATCGTTCAATCTTATTGTGGCGTTACATATGGCTTAGTGACTTTATTTGCGTAAACTAATTTTCTTCATTTCCATCTAACTGAGCTTTCATCTGCTTGTACCGCAAAGTTTTTTGTTTACACCGCGGAAATCCCCCGATTATCACTCTCGCATAGTCCCTACATTGGGGATTAAAACGCTCGCGATACAATTATTAAAATAACTAATTTATTACGACACGCTAAAAGGTACAAAACGATACTACATTGGTACGTAAACAAACTGATACAAACTACCAGTTGGTACGGCGCGAAAGGGGTGGCCTCAACAGTTTTTAAATTAGCATAGGAAATCCTAGCAATCATGGAGGACTACTATGCCATATAGGGGTAGTCGGGGTAATTTGGCCAATGGGGCAATTTGAGTACCACTGAAAAATCACCTAAAATCTAGTAATTTTTGAAAATCCATCTAGGAGCTCTAATACTGGCCTGATATTGAAGCGATTGAAACATTAGAACGAAGTAATTTAGTCTCATAGTAAATTAGAAAAATGAAATTTAAATTTGTTGGCCAAATTACCCCGACGAGGGCTGAACAAAAACAACTCATAAAACTTCTCTTGTTTAAATACCTTATGCCGTTTTTCTTTATTAATTAAACCCAGGTTGGAACTGGATCAGATCACAGTTTCAACCCCAACCCGACTTCGGTTTCGCTTGTAATAAAGTTTGTTTGACGTTGTTTGTTTACACATTTTCCACCAATCCAGTTCCAACCCAGGTTAAAAAAGAAAAACGGCATTAGACAACTTCCAAATTAGTTTGTTTTCTGTACACTTCAAGTTGATACTATATGATTTAATATCAAGCGAAGCATATTAAGTTTGTATTGCATTAGGCGATATAAATTCTTCATTGAAAATATGGTGCTCATATTACCCCGACGGTTCAAAATCGACTCAAAAACAACACTTTTTTGAATAATCTTTTTTTGCATTGAAACACGATAAGACTATGATATTTTTATGCAACTAGTGTGGTATTACCAGAAGCATTCTGACCATGCGACGTACGAGAGATTCAACGTTGTTTTCTGCAGCTTCAATCGACTTTTGCTTAAGGTGGCCAAATTACCCCGATTTACCCTCCGGCAGCAAATACTTGGTGGATGATTTGGCATATTTGCAATAAAAACATCTTTGGGAGAGCTTTACCTAGATATTAAAGAAATATTCACGAATTGCTATTCATGTGGAACACTTACATATGAACTATTCTATACATATACACTGTCGTGCATAATTGATTGGACAAACGCCGATTTTCATGCAAAATGGCTAAGTTTGAGATGCTGTAACTATAATTTGCTTCGATGGAGCTCAATTTTTGACACAGAACTACCAATATGCTCAACTTTACGTACACGAAGTACAAAATGCTTTCGTTCACAAGCATGGGCATGACAAGGCGTTCGAAATGTGATAAAGTGATCGGACAGCGGCACGCGTGTAAATCACAGGGGTACCGCTTTCACAGCTGTATCGGGATTCTCATTAATGTTCCGACTACTGTGATAATTTGAAAACCCACTGAATCATCATTTCTTAGCTGCATTTCACACTTATCAACCTTTCTTTCGTTAAACTGCTGTGCAGCAGAACAGTATCTTCATGCCTGCCATCCGTACGATTTATTGACCAATCCAAATTCCTGTGTGGTAGTGGTTTGTGTTCAGGTTTTCCGTGTTAATCTATCTGTAAGAACTTTGTAAACATCTTTTGTTCTCACGTATATGGATAGGCTTGCAATAGGTTTCGTGAGACAATTTTTGGACAACTCAATTGATTATTGACAGATAAATTGCCCCTCCTCGCATGTCAGTCCCTGTTACAAAAGTAAAAGAAATTAATTATTACAAATGATTAACACATCACGACACATAGAACCTTACGAACATCACAAATTGACGCAGCACAACACATAACATAAATGTGCCCTGTTATCCAGATGGATAACTCCTTCCGATCTTAGGATGACGAGGTTTCATTTATTGGTTTGGCTCCATCAGTCGTCCTGGAATTGTATTTTAGTTGGCAGTTTGCCTTTTAGTTCACAGTCTTTACTGCTGTGTTCATAGTTTGATTTCGTCTAGGAAAACTAATCCTAATCGGGCATCCCATTTCGGGTTTCATCACTAGAGTTCTATGACTTGAAGTCTGTGCCAGGGAAAGGTTTACGTCTCTAGTACTTAATTGCGGCCCGAAATGGCCTGAATGTTGGCAATCAAAATAGGATTGCACTTTATGGGCCTCTATTCTTCCAGAACCCTATAAATGTGCATTAAAATTAGACGAATATTCACAGGTCAAATTGAAACATTAAACACAAAGAACTCACGAATGTTACATTTAGAACACATTAAACAATTATTTTGTCTTATTATTGTAACAAATATTTATACCCGTAACATCCCATGTTGTTTTTCAAAGTGCCTAAGTTTTGCACTATAGCTCCGATTGTTTTCCAAAAAGTGTTTTCATGTGGTGCATAAACTTTTCGTGGCACATTGAACTGTGAAATGAGGCGAGAAAAATATCAAATTTATTTTGAATGGGCCCGTGAGAGACAAAAATATGATTCGCATTAGAAACAACATGGGACTGACATGCCAAAAGGGGCAGTAAAGCTCTATGTTAATAGCTGTGGATATACACATACAATAGAAGCAGACACTATTTTATTTGGGACGTCTTTTTTGGGATTTAAGCCACTGCGACCATTATTTTGATGTATTGTGGTATATCCCTGTTAAGTTTCACATGTGTTCAGGACGACGAGTCACCATTTAGGCTTGACGTCGTTTGCTAATAGGATGTAATCAGTGAAGTAATAGATTGAAAGTAGTGAGCTGGATTTTTGTATGGTGAGATGATCAATTCTCCATTCCTGCAATGAAAAGGTGCAAACAGCGTGGGTTATATGATTTTTTGGCTAATTTTATGCTGTTTGAGCAAAAGTTTGGGTAACTGTGTTGTTGTATTATTTTTTTTGCAACTTCAACAACACAGTTATCCAAACTTTTGCTCAAACAGCATCAAATTAGTCAATAAATCATATAACCCACGCTGTTTGCACCATTTCATTGCAGAAATGGAGAATTGATCATCTCACCATACTAAAATCCAGCTCACTACTTTCAATCTAGTACTTCACTGATTGCCTCCTATTATGCGAAGTACCCCAATCTGGGATGATTTTCAGGATAAAATCAATCATCAAATTGAAATTTTTCAACCAAATTTCAAAAGAATTTAGAATACCCTTGTTGTAATATTGTCTTCTACGCACAAATAATGCTGGACAGTCACATAACAAATGATGAGAAGTCTCAGTTGCATAGTTACAGAATCGAAAGATATCAGTTTGACATCGATTAATGTTTTTTAAATGATATCTTGTCGGGCAGCGCAATAGCTATGCTAAGAGATTTTTTTAACAGTTTTTCTGTATACTGTATACGCTTACTATTCACAACTATGCGGGATTTTTTTCATTCGGAGTTATGAACAGTTTGGATTGTCTTGAAGTTTTCGTTGCAATCCAGTTTGATCATATCATTCGATCCTCCCATCGTTTTATTTCCATTTGCATTCCACATTTGGAGCCACCACAGAAAGGTTCTGGGCCTATGAATTTAACTTCTGAGCCTTCTCTGGCAAGTGTATCAGTTTTCTCATTAACTTCTATTCCACGTGGTCGGGTACCCAGTACAAATCAGCTCCACATTTTCCCACACATGTGAATGATTTTTAGAGCATTCAAAGCCGCTTGATTATCTGAAAATATGCAAATCCGTGTATGCCTGTATTTTAAGTGCGTAACAACGACGTTTGGATTGTTTCCGTGTATGCTAAGAGATTTTTTATTTACACCGTGTCCAATAAGTTCTCATACAAAATCAAATTGAATTCATTTCACATCTGTAATTAGGATTTTCAAAGTAAATTTATTTATTGAAAGGCTATCTAACACTGACCAAATACAATATATGTTTTGGAACTAACTGTCCTTTATCCTTCTCTGCTGATCGCTCATGTGTCTTAAGTGCATTTCAGCTGGCACGCACGCCATTTCATCGGTATGTCGTCTCATTTCAACGAGTAATGGTTTTAAGTTGAAACAAATTAGGTTCATGTCCTCACCATTGCTAGTAGCAACTATGACAAGAAAAAATATGAGACTCTGTATTGGTGAAGTACGAAGCCATTTTATTTTGTACAAAATAAACCGTAAATCAAATAAAAATGTCCATTTGCTTTTTTCTAATGAGATTTGTTGTGTTAAATAAGCATGGCTGCATCTTATCCTGTTCTGAGTTCATTCATACCATTCTCACTTCTAAAACATGCTTGTATCCCTATTGTGGTAAATTTTGTCCAAAATTTACGACAAACGTAATGCCAAATTGTTTTGTTTAAGTCTTAGTATATCCATTCGGTACAATACCTGGGATAATAATTCAAAATTTAATCTTATGGACTCTATTTAGCTAACGTAGAATGAAAAACTTTTCGACTATTTTTCTTGCGTGATGGCTATGAACAAATGAATATACATGAGTTGTATTTGTAGAGAAAAGAGAGAGAGAAAGAAGAGAGAAAGATACAAAATAGGTGGAAAGGGACGGGCCAGGGATTGAACCCATGACCTTCTGCATACAAATCAGAAGATGTAGCCACTAGACCACCAAGCCCGTTGCAAAGATTTAGATAGAACATTCTGTTATTTAGAATAACTGAATAAACGCATCTAGATCAGCGTTGAAGCATGTTTCATGATTATGGCCATCACAATCGCAATCTGGGAAGTTTAGCACATTCTTTAAGTAGATGCAGATGCAAGTTTCAGTCACATCCATTAATTTATGTTCCCCATATGCATACATTACATACTATATTGCCCCCTTTCGCACAACAGTCCCATGTGAATAGGAAACCCAGCAAACATGGGACTGTTATGCGAATGGGGGCAGTATACTTACCACACAAGTTTACTCTTTCTTTAAGAAGGAAGCTTTCACACTCCTATGGGTAGGCTGCGCATAATGAGCTACCCATGACAGTCTGAGTAAATTGCGGAGTTCTACAGTTGATGAGTTACCAGACGGCAATAATATATACTGCCGTGTGCAGCATAGTTGTCCCATATTCATAAGGATTCCCATAAAATATGCGACAACTATGCTGTATACAGCAGTATAGGTATGAATTTTTTAATCAAAAAATTTGTGTTGAATATTCGGAAATTTACAGTGAAATTGCAGGGTGCTCATTATGCTCCGTCTACCCCTACTACACTAATTAAATTATAAACCAGCAATCAATTGGCGTTTCAGCTTGTTTTTCGTTGCTGTTAAGCCCAAGACTTATAGGGCGTTACAATTCATGAGCAGTGCCAAGGTTCTTCATGGTCCCAAAATCAATTCTAATGTCCACTAAACAGGAAAATTCCACTCTTCCAGAACAACCAGACGTCGTTCGAGGAGAAATGGCCTCAAATGCGCCCGATCGTGCTGAAACTGCTGAAGCAAGAACCAGTCACACACTCCGAATGGCAAGAGCTGTTCTACGCAGTGCACCTGGTGTGCCTCTGGGATGACAAAGGTCCCTCGAAAATACACGACTGCCTACAGGAGGACATCGTCACGTTCATCAAACAGGCCCAAAGCCGAGTGCTGGCCCAACGCGAGGAGCAAGCACTGCTCAAAGCGTACATCGTGGAGTGGAGAAAATTTTTCACCCAGAGCAGCTATCTGCCGTTGCCGTTTTGGCAGCTGGAAAATGCCTTGCAGGTCAGTGCGGAACTGAATGTTTGAAAGAAAAGAATGTAAAATTGTTTCCTTTTTTGTTTCAGGGTAAAAGTCAGTCATCCGGACACAACTCGAGTAGCAGTTCCTCAAAAAAGTCAAATCACTCGGACGACAGCATCGTGCGGAAGCTGATGCTGGATCTGTGGAACCAGAGCATTTTCATGAACATCAAACACCGCCTGCAGGACTCGGCCATGAAGCTGGTGCATGCCGAGCGGAACGGGGAAGCATTCGATTCTCAGCTAGTGATCGGTGTCCGCGAAAGCTACGTGAATCTATGTTCCAACACCGAAGACAAGTTGGAGATATATCGGGAGAACTTTGAAGCCGCTTATCTACAAGCGACGTCTGCGTTCTACCGTTTGAAGGCCAGCGAACAGCTACAGGCAGATGGAGTCAAGAGCTTCATGGAATATGCCGATGCCAAGCTGCGAGAGGAGGAAGCCCGAGCCGAGCGATACTTGGAACCGGGCAGCATAACCGCTCTGGCACAATGCTGTGTCACGGTGCTTATCGGAGATCACTTGCCAACTCTGCTGGCGGAATGTCCTCCGTTGATAGAGGGTCGTGAAACCGATCGATTGCAGTTGATGTTCCGTCTTCTGGACAGAGTGGCAGGTGGCGTGGATCCTATGCTTCGAGACTTGGAGAATCACATTGTGCAGGCCGGCTTGGCGGACATGGTGGCCGCGGCTGACGTTATAACCCAGGATTCCGAAAAGTACGTGGAAAGACTGCTGGAGCTGTTCCGTCGGTTTAGCAACCTGGTGAAGGAAGCCTTCAATGACGATCCTCGGTTTCTGACGGCTCGCGATAAAGCCTTCAAAACGGTGGTCAACGACATCACGGTGTTCAAGCTGGAACTGCCAACGTCGGCCACGGCCATGGCGCGCGGTATTAAGTCGGCCACTCCGGAGTCCAAGTGTCCGGAGCTGCTGGCCAACTACTGTGATATGCTGCTGAGGCGGACGCCTTTCAGCAAGCGGCTCACCACGGAGGAAATCGAATCTCGCCTGAAGGACGTACTGCTGGTGCTCAAATACGTAAGCAATAAGGATGTCTTCATGCGCTACCACAAGGCGCATCTGACTAGAAGGTGGGTGACTGGGATTGAAATGTGTTCTGAAAGTGTAATTTTGCTTTTCTTCTTTGTCGCAGACTGATCCTCGATTCCAGTGCTGATAGCGAAAAGGAAGAGGACATGGTGGAATGGCTGCGGGAGGTCGGTATGCCGGCTGACTACGTCAATAAGCTAGCTAGGATGTTCCAGGATATAAAGGTAAGAGGATATAGAAGGTAACGACATGTGGTGACCGAGAACCAAAGGTTTCCTCTTACGTCATAAATGGGCAGACCCTTAGGGTTTTACCGTTAGTAACTCAATAGTTTTCAGTTGATTTCCAATAAAGAACACTATCATACCTACATTTTTTTTACACTTTCAGGTTAGTGAAGATTTGAACACACAATTCCGGTCGCAAACGACACGACATGATGCCATCAATATCAAGATCCTGAACGCCGGGGCCTGGGCGCGAGGTTCCGAGCGAGTGTCTGTTAGTTTACCGCTCGAACTCGAAGACTACATCCCCGAGGTGGAGGAATTCTACAAGAAGAAACATTCCGGTCGAAAGCTGCTGTGGTACCATCACATGAGCAACGGTACCATTACCTTTGCCAACAATTCCGGCCGGTTCGATCTGGACGTAACCACGTTTCAGATGGCGGTGCTATTTGCCTGGAACCAGCGCCCGAACGACAAAGTGTCCTACGAAAACCTGCGCCTGGCAACGGAACTCCCCGATCCGGAGCTGCGCCGAACGCTGTGGTCTTTGGTTGCCTTCCCGAAGCTTAAGCGGCAGCTACTTTCGTATGACCCGGTGGTGGCAAATCCGAAAGATTTTACCGAAAACACTCTATTTTGGGTGAATCAAGAATTTGCCCTGATAAAGAATGGTAAACCACAGCGACGGGGCAAGGTCAATCTGGTCGGGCGGCTACAACTCAGTACCGAACGATCCCAACAGGAGGACAATCAGTCCATTGTGCAGCTGCGAATACTGCGCACCCAAGAGGCCATCATCAAGATCATGAAGATGCGAAAACGATTGAGTAACGCTGCCCTGCAGGTAAGCACCTGAACTTTCCGGAAAAGAAACAAGACGTTTTAAGTCATGGATTAGAGTACTCTATAAATCTCCCTCCTCTTCCGTTTCAGGCCGAACTGGTGGATATCCTCAAAAACATGTTCCTACCGTCGAAGAAGATGATCAAGGAACAGCTCGAGTGGCTAATAGAGCACAAGTACATGCGACGGGACGACGACGATATCAACACATTCATCTACATGGCTTAGGCGCACCTACGGAATCAGAGCCGGGAATTCATCAAACTAAATTTTACACCTCTCTCTATCCCTCTCTCGAACCGTACCTACACAAATCACAGTCCGTACTAGCATGTGTGATGGACTGACTGAGTAGTTCCTGGGAGGAGGGGAGGAGGGGACTTACAAAGCAAACGTGGTTCATATGCGCCGTGCACTGTGCGTGCAGGCGATCAGCCTGCTTCCTCGCTGGTAATCCAGATCTGAACCGACTAAGACATATTGTTTAATTGTTGAACCTTTGTCCAGGGAGGAAATAGGTATTACGCTTGCAAGAAAATAAACCGATAGGATTTTGAGAACAACCCAGCACTTGATTCTTGGTAAAATGGGTCAGCTATGTTTATCACATCCCGTAGCTAGATGTTATTTTTTTTTCAATTCTCGTCGAATTTTTGCTGAGTGCTGCACTAAAGAATCGGCTCTTGATCATCAACCTGTACGTTCTTTCGTTCTCGCGTGTATTGTCGCAGCTGTGGTGCCTGTAAACATTCGCTTCACAGATCCTGTCAAACGCCTCTCCGCCTTCCACTACGATGCCGAATCTGCTGTCCTTCAGTATGTGGGTGCTCCCAATGAAATTGAGAGATCTGCTGTTCCCCGAATCGAGTTTCGAATCGCGAGTCCTCTCCTGTCGTCTGGATCGTTGCCGTAGGATCTGGATCGTATTTTTTTTTTCTAGTTTTCCTTTCGCTGCTTGTTGGTTTCATGACTGGCTCGCAGAGCCTGACATTTCCGGTGGATCGCAACCGAATGTCGTCTCAGTATACGCGCAGAATCTCCAAGCAGCGTTACCAGACAAGGCTGAGCTGGGTGTGGCCTCTGTAGAGAACTGCTGGAGTACTGTAGAAGCAGCCATCAACAACGCAGCCGAGAGCACCATCGGATACGTGTTACGGGGTCGACTGACCAAATGGTTCGATGAAGAGTGGTCGTACCGTAATCCGTGGTCAAATTGGTCACTTTAAAACAACTTTTGCGCATAAAATCAGTGGCAATTTAAATATTGCCAAAAGAATTTATGTAAAATCAGTACCCAGTGGATCTCCATGGAACCATGTGTTAGAATTTTGTTCAAGAAATAAACGTTAAGTTAAATAACTCCAAAAACCAAAAAAAAATGGAAATGCCACTTTGGGGCGAAATTGATCAATTAAGCATCGGTTGGAAAGCGATTTCCTTCTTCGCTTAGTTTTGCTCTTCTAAAACCGAATAAAGCGTTTGAAATCTTATAACTAGTGATTTTAATACTTAAAATGCAAAATAAAATTTTAAAATTTCCCATTAAACTCCTATAGGTAGGCAATTTTGTTTGAAATAAGTGATTTACATCACAATAAATGGCTATTTTATCAAAAAATGAACTTTTTTTTATTATTTCATGTTCAGAATAGCTGCACAATTTCCCAACCAAGGCTCCACAAAAATGTTAAAACAGAGAAATCCTATTATAGCAATCTATTGTTTAGTAGCAATGATTTCAGCTAAATGAGAAATAGGGGAACTTACGTATTCTCGGCAGTTTTGTTCTCTTCGTCATGTTTTTTTTTTAAATCTGTAGGTCTCAGAGTTGGCCTCAAATCCTTCTCAACCATGTTGAGTTATATGCCCCAATTTCAGACAATTCGGCCCACAAAAACCCCGCATGACGAAGAGAACAAACCTGCCGATAATACCCATCGTCACCCTACATTGTAAATTACTAAAAAAATAAGGCAAAACTAACTTTTTATTTCTAAAAAAAACTAGGAGTAGCTAATGTCTGAGACATAACCGCAATGTTGACGTAGGACAAAAGCTGGAACGAGATTCCGACTTTTATATTTCCATTATAGGTACAGCATCCGCTCGATAACTGACTGCTCTTTAACTGGACTGCTTTTTAACTGGGCACTCGATAACTGGGGCAAAGTCGAGTTAAAAAGCAGTTATCTGTCAAAAATAAGCGAAATATAACCTCACATTTTACAAATCGGTAAACAAAACAAAATATAACAATAGCCTCCGGCTCCGGAAGCTCAGTCGAGTTATCGAGCGGCGCTCGCTTACTGGATTGTCGACAAAGCCCAGTTATCGAGCGGAAGCTGTACAATGTTTGTTGTTATGATAATACAAATGGTGGACTGATATGTTGAGTAAAGTTGTTGTGTGATCGCTTTCGCTGAACGCATTCATAACCCAACAAACATTTTTGCTGTATAAGAGTAAAACAAATCACTCTTAAGCTAACTTTAGCTCAAGAAGCTGTTATTCAGCTGGTTCGGTTACTTGGAAAGATGTTGACTAGTTCAAGAGTTATTTCGTTTTGAAGAGAAATGGTCAAATTACTGTTCTACGAGAGAATTTTCATCGAGCGGATAAAATTATTAGATAATTGAACGGCGTTAGATAGATCTTTTCAACTAAAGTTTAACGTGAAACTCTTTCTCGACAATAATGTTGTTTTCATCCAGGAAGAACATATTAGTGGCCGACTTCACTAATGCTGAACTACCAAGCTTTCAGTCTGTCGCTTTTGATTATCCGAATCATAACTCTTGAGGAATCATTTTCGCTGATCCTGGAAAAGACCGTTTATAAAACGGAAGATTTTGGCAAGACAATTGCATGAATTCATCACGCAATGCGATTTTACCCATACTGAATGCGGCCGTTTGCTGTCGTGGATGAGATTTCTGGTGCTGCCACCACGATAGCCGCGAGTCATCGCTGAGTTTGCTTGCAGCTGCCTAGCTGGAAGGTGACATCTCCACTCTCCTTGACTGATCCATGGAAAATGATGAAAGATAACAGAGGAAACAGCTTTTATGTTCCTAGATTAGCAGATGAAGCCCCTCCCATTCGGCGTGCTTTCCAGTTTATTCCGTTTGCATGACCCGCCCACATTGTGTCAGACGCTTCAAACGACTAATCAACCGTTCTTTGAGACAATTTCTAATCGAACGGATAAACTAATTGAAGTATTGAATAGTTAAGATCATTTTAATTCGATAAATATTAGAATGAAACAATGTTCCAGGAACAATTGTCCGAATAAGATATTCTCGAATGCCTCTATAATTCCTGTTTCTCCCAGGAAGCAAAGGCTGGACACTCGAGGTTTCCTTCTGAATTCCCCCCGATATACTAAACTTTTACCTTTTATTCCATAACCTCGACTGCGCAGCATTTCTCGATTTGCAAAGGCAACTTCATCAAGAAAAACTTATTGGTCAAAACTCCAGACGAAGCAGGAGAGCTCGTTAGTGTAGCGTAATATATCATCCTGGCGAATTTGAAATGCTCGGCGTTCCAAAGCCTTCCACGACATTCCGTACGCGTGCAAAATGTTGCATACTGAAGAGGCACTGATGGTTACTCCAAAATGGTTCATAAATCTCTGGCGGGCTTCATCGAGGTATAGTATGGGATACTTCCTGTACAACTCAACAATCCAATTTCGCTTATGTTCGTCAAATTTCCGGAAAACCTTCGCTCGTTGAACTGTCGATAGAGTGTGATCAGCTTGGTAGGCTTGAATCCATGCCGATACTGTCGTCTTAGCTTTGCGAAAAATAACAGCTAGTTGGCTTCGCGATAGACCCAGGAAGAAGTACCCGTAGAGGCAGTGGTACTTCGTGTTCGTACTTGCCTTTCTGTGCTCAACATTTTCCAGAATAACATTCATACTTATTTATTAACCGTAGAACTTAATGAACAAGTTTGCAAGTAGGTTTTTACAGAAATCTTTAGGAAACCACAGTCGGATGAGAATGAAAAGCAGTAAACAAACTGAGATCAGATGATCAGCTGTCAGTTTCGTTATTCATGACAAGTCAGTTTGACAGATTGATATGTCAATTTTCCCACCGACTATTGGAACGACTATTCTCTTTCAACGACCGTTCCGAACGGTCGAGTCCAATTTGGAAATCGTCGCACAATAATGCGCTGCTAAATTTCGCGTAGAAAGATTAGTGATCGATTTTGCTGTTGCTGAGCCACCAAGCATTCAACCATTCACTTTTCGAATGCACTACACTTTTAACGATCGATGGAATATATCCGAAAATTATAAGATTTATAACTCTTAAGGAATAACTTTCTCTGGTCCTGAAAAGGTCCGTTCAAATAACGGTTGGTTTTAGAAAGACAATTGAAAATTATCCGCACTGAATGCGGGAAGCCATCGAAAACTGCCGCCGCCTACCGAGAATGAGATTCCTGGTTCTATCAGATAGATAGTCGAGAGTCGTCGCTGGGTTGGTGCGCAGCTACCCAGCTGCGGAGGTAACTGCCATTGCCGGGCCCACCGCAACCGCGATAAGTGAATGAGATTCCTGGTGCTATCACTCGCCGCAGTTGACGTGCTGCTGCGCAGCCGTGGACGTGATATCGACCTCCACCCTCCCTGACTGATCCAATGAAAATGACGAAAGAAATCAGAGGGAACAGCTTTTATGCCCCTTGATTAGCAGATGAAGCTCCTTCCATTCACCTGGCTTTCCAGTTCATTTCGATTGTATGACCCGCCCCGCATGCTTCGAACGCTTCAAACGATTTTCAATCAAGAAATGAGAGAAAGTTTCATTTAACAAATAAAGTAACCAAAATATAAAAAGATTTAGATCATTTTAATTCGAAAAATGCTAGAATTAAACAAGGGATCGTCCTTAAATTACGGCACACAAAAATGAGTCATTTTCAACTCCTCCCATGTCACACTTTTTGTACACTGGGAAAAAAATCTTCATTCCTTCTATGTGTCCGCGACATGGATTTTTGCAATGGGGGTTAACAAATGTTTTCCATTAGTGCGACTCATACTTTTGATGAGGCACCATACAGCAGCGACTCATACAATTTAGAGCACATACTATGTATTCATGTGCTAATTTGCCTGGGTCTCGGCCTGGGTAATCGGGTATTGGTTGCATATACTTTGGATGTGGTTTGGCACATGGATATTTGCCATTAAGTATGAGGCAATTTTCCTGAGTGTATGGGACCTCTGAAATTTTTATATGGGTCGTCACACTTTGCTGACCTCCCCCCTTTAAATGTGACGTAATTTCTGGACGCTCCCCAATTTTTCACGAAAAATGTTTCTGATAGGACAATGCGTTGCTAAATTCTGGGTGGAACGATTAGTGGCCGGAATTCAATCTTTCATTTTTCGATTGAACCACACTTTTCTCGATTGATGGAATGAAATTATCTGATTTACAACTCTTGAGGAATTATTTTCGGTGGTCCTGTAAAGGACCGTTTGATTATTTGACGATTTTAGGAACGAAATGGCATGAAAACATCATAGAGACGAACCAGCCAAGGGCTGAAAGTCTCTCAAATAAAGATAAATCAATCAATCAATCATGAAAACATCATGTCACGCAATGCTAAATACAGGATGCCACCAAAAAACTGGTACGCCGCTTTCTGCCATGGATGAGATTTCTGGTGCTATCCGCACGATAGCCGAGAGTTGAAGTGCCACTGCTCAGCTGTGGAGGTGACATCCATCCTGCCTGACTGATCCAACGAAAATGACGAAAGAAATCAGAGGGAACAGCTTTTATGTTCCAAGATTAGCAGATGAAGCTCCTCCCACTCGGCTGGCTTTCCAGTTTATTTCGATTGCATGTCCCGCCCCGCATGCACCAGACGCTTGAAACGGTTAATCAACCGAGAAATTAGAAAATTTTCATTTAACGAATAAAGTAATCAAAATTTAGACTATTTTAATTCGAAAAATGGTTAAATTGAGCAATGTTTCACGAAAAATTGTCTGGACAGGATAAAGCGTTGCTAAATTCCTGGTGGAATCATTAGTGGTCGGCATCACTATTGTTGCGGGGCCACCAAGCATACCATTTTTCACTTTTCGGTTGCACTACACTTCTACCGAGCGATGGAATGAAATAATTATCTGATACACAACTCTTGAGGAATAATTTTCTATGGTCCTGAAAAGAACCGTTTGAATATTGGACGATTTCAGACAGAAAATTGACATGAATTTATCATGCCACGCAATGCGTGTTAGATTTCCCCGTGCTTAATGCTGAACGTCGTCGAAAATTGGCCCGCCGCTTGCTGCCGTGGATGAGATTAGTGATCGCCTTCACTGTTGCTGAACCACCACTAAGAATTCAATCTTTCACTATTTGTTTTCACTACACTTTCTCGGTCGATGGAGGAAATTTATCCAATTAACTCTATAGGAAGCATTTTCGATGGTCATGAAGAGAACCGTTTGAATTATGGACGGTTTTAGGAACAAACTGAAATCAATTCATCATGCCACGCAATGCGTGTTGGATTTCTCCGTACTGTTTGCTGGAAGCCGTCGAAAATTGGCCCACCGCTTGCTGCCGTGGGTGCGATTCCGGATTTTGCTGCTGCCTCTGCCACCACCGTCGATCAATCCGATGTTCAAACACTTCCTTGGTCTGCCGCGTTCGGCAACAGCACCCTTGCCGAAAACCACCGCCACCGAGCCGACACGGCCGTCAAAGAAGAATGACGAAAACGCAAACGAAGAAAGTGGGCAGCTCTCGTTCGATGCGTTCACCTCGAGACGACAAAGACAAATGATGGAAGATGCGAAGAAGCAGTAGCTTTTATATTCGACGGGAGCATCCAAAATGTGCTCGGTCGTGATTGGCTGGAATAAACATGGGTTTACTTTTCCCAATTTTTCAATAGTTTGCTATTGAAAATCAGCAAATGTTAATATTGGACATAATTGGTGTAAAGATTTCCAATCGATTAGAGCCAAAATTTTGAAAATTCAACGAGAAATGGCTGAGTTATTACGCTCAAAATCTCCACTTCAAACGTAACGCGGCCGATTTCTGAAAATTTAGAATGACACCCGATATAGAAAAGAGAGACGTAGTCCTACGTCAAAAAGTCTACACTCATCTCTGACATCTACGAACCAGATGACGTAAACAGTTTAAGATCATTACGACGCCTAAGAGTTCGTAGCAGTGTTGAAAAATTCATTTCGTCATATCTAAATTCAATCACCTACAGCTCATTTAACCCTTTCCTTCCCACGACTTTGAACAACTATTTCTATGCCAAGAAAGCGTGAACCGAAAAAAGTGCTTGAACAAAAGTTATTGCAAAATGGCCAAATTATTCGAAATCAATGAAAAAGTTTTTAGTTGTAAATCAATAGTTTTTTGATTGTTTATCAATAGTTGCACTATTGAAACAAGTAGTTGGCAGTTTGATTTACCTAAGCAGCTTACAATCATATTCTATAAACTATTGCATCATATTCATCTAATTCCGTTTGTCTCGAGTTCGTCGAAAATCGATGGTGCTCTAGAGCAACCATGGGAAGTAGAGGGTTGAGAAGCTGAACCTGAGAATATGGTATATGGAAGACTTGTGCAGCTATACCAGTTCTGCTAGAAAGTCACGGAAAACCGCTATTTTTCGAATATTTAAGGTAAATGTCACGGACTACCTTTGAAAAATGCCAAATGATATTCACGATGAATATCATTTAGCATTTTTCAAAGGTGGTCCGTAACATTTACCTTAAATATTCGAAAAATATCGTTTTTTCCGTGACTTTCTAGCAGAACTGGTTCAGCCGCACAAGTTTTTCATATACCATATTCTCAGGTTCAGCTTCTCAAATTAGCTGTAGGCGATTGAATTTAGATATGACGAAATGAAATTTTCAACACTGGTTCGTAGTATGGAATTACAATCACCCCGCTGATCAATTTGACCCCGGTTAACGGTAATACTGTACATAATATGAAACCCGGAAGCATGTGGACTGATGCAAACTAAAGCGGAAACAGTAGAGCCGTCTCTTTCGGGACAAAAAACGTTGCCAGCCGTTTGGAAAAGCAGAACGCGAGGAAATGGAACTGCTGTGTCGTTCTCAAGAAACATGGAAGTTCTAGGGTAATTGTTCCCATCGTTGTGGTAGTACCTAATGTTGCGGTAATGGCAATTGAGCACTTTTTCGACTGAAATGTTATCAAAAGGTATTTTTAATATATGTATAGTGCTTAAATTATAAGATTGCACCATTTGTTTGCTTAAGATTTGCCCAAAAACCTATTTAAAAAAATATTTTCCTTAATGTGTTTGCTGCTGTGTTCCTATTGTTGCGGTAGTGTTCCTAATGTTGCGGTATCCCATATGATTTCAATGGGATACCGCAACAATAGGAACAAATACCGCAACATTAGGAACACAATGTTCTTTCAGATAAAAACGAATAAAATGCTCATAACAACATAAAAGTGGCAATATTTCGTTATTTTCCCGTAGATTAAGGATGGATTTTATTATTTTCAATTGGGTTGTTTAGTGAATTAAATATTGCCATTTTCTTTAGCCTAATCGAAAGAGCTCATTTTTCTGAGTATGAGGTGATTTTATTGCGTTCCAATTCCTTTGTTTTGATGGTTTATAAACAAAACAGTTTTAATTTTTGTAGATAGAATGACAGTTCAATCGATAAAGTGACAGTTCGCCCCGAACAAAAAATTTTCCCCATACAAACTTTAAATGCATTTTAAAAATAGTTCCCGGGCACCAAAAATGATGAAATTTTGGATTTCGACTATTTTTTGGACGGAGATTCCGATTATGCAATAATCTGGATACCCCTAAAGAACCCAATTCAATCCATGTAAAAAGTTTGCTTGGGGCGATACAATTGTGGTTTAAGCATGAACCCAGTGCTTAACTCCTCCATGATCGGATCAATTACCCTACCAGAAGCTCAACACATCCCGCAACGGCATTGTGCCGCGAAGCAAATGAGGTGATCGAACGGTGAAAGCACCTGTTGCTGTTAGTATGATATGAGGAGCACGTCAGTCATGGACGACCAAGGAAGCGGCAGAAATGATTGCATCAGTTGTAATAGACAATTCAATTGCGAAAGCCAAGGCGAAAGCAATTTCTTCAATGCCTGGTTTAGATTGTTCAATTCAAACGAGCATCTGACTTGCAAACTTCTCAAACATGTCCAATCCAATGGAAATGACGTTTTTAGACTAAGCAAATGACTTGAGTGTCCACTTGCATGCTCTTGAATTCATCTCAATAGGCTCCTAAAGGCCTATCTCAATTTCTGCATAATTCGATCAGGCATTGATTAAAACGACATGTTTACTCATTTTTTAAGTATTCCTATTAGGTAAAGCCCATAAAATATATTTTCAAAAATTTTAATAATTCTTGCAACACTCCTTGTTTAGCACCAAATTTTGTGTAAATTTTGTTTACCGTGTATGTCAAACAGGAACATTTATTGTCAAAAGTGAGCCAATGTGGTGTCTTTTGCAACCCGCCGTTTCACTTTCGTTACGTCAAGGTTGACCTCGAATGTCAAACAAGACCTGCTCATCATTATTTTATTTTCAAGTTTATTAACTATTCTGTTATTGTTTAAGTTCGGCAAAATTACCATTGAGATCAGAAAAGCATGCTCTTTCGTGTCATGCAGCAAAACCGGGGAAATATTTTTCATTTTAGGACCCTATTGAACCAAGTGTTTACAATGTTCAACTCGTGCGGCACGTAAGGGAACGTTCAAAAATTACATCCAACATTTGGGGGAGGGGGGGGGGGTGTCCTAGAAAAGTGTGACAGTACGTGTATTAGGTATAGGTAAATAGCGTGACAGAGGGGGGAGGGGGGTCTAGAAATCCCAAAAAATGATGGACGTATTTTTTGAATCTTCCCAAGCATACTGAATTGAACTCATCTCGCTTTACAGATGACTTGAATTCAACTCAAATGAATCGCGGGTTTAGACGAGGCAAGTGAGATGAATTCGTTTGAGTTGAATGAAAAGTTAAACATGTTCAACTATTGTTCAAGTCAAGTCAGTTGATCAAGTGAGATGAATGGCGGTGTTTACTATAGATAGTAGAGTAAACATAGATCCGAGTTGATGAATCCGTTGTATCCAAACGAACTGTCAAAATCTGTATCCAAACGAGCATGACGTCACGATTTGGATAACATCAATGGAGCGCATGACGTCATATTCAACCGTCGCACTCTTGAAAATTACTACTTTCACGCTTGAAACATTTTAGTCAGCGGTGTCCGCGGATCTATGTTTACTCTACTATCTATAGTGTTTACACGTTCAATTCGCATTCAATTGGGCACTTTCCATTGACTTGAATGAAGTCGCTTGCACCATGTAAACCAGGCATTGTTGGAGCTAGTCCACCATGGCCACGCAGGCCATAGCGAGGCTAGCTCCGTCGTTGCCCGTTCCTTTATCATTGTAATTAAGAAACAGGCATCGACGGAGCTAGCCTCGCTATGGCCTGCGTGGCCATGGTGGACTAGCTCCAACAGGTTATGGGCCCAGGAGCGTGTTCCACAGCACGTATCGACCGGGAGAAGGATCGGCCGCATAAGTCGCGGAGTCGCAGGTTCCACGCTACCCGAGCGTTCAACGCTACCTAACTTTCAACTGGTATAACATAAATCACACGAATATGGTTAACGGAGACCGTCAGGCAGGACCGGATTCAAAAATGTGGGGGCCCGGGGCCACAGTGTTGTGCCAAAGTTCATAGAGAAATTGCGAATACAATTTATAGCTATCATTTTCGAGAAGTTTCTAGTAAAATTTGTAGCACATTCCTAACGATTGCGCTGTCGTTTTGCGAAATCTCAAGATAATTCTGTAATGAAAGTTGATCAGCATAAAGAATGAACTGAACACTGAACAAAAACTTGTTCTAACACGACTGCTAGGGGAGTTCCTGGTGACCTCCCAAAAATAATTGTCCACAAAGCTCTCAAATCGAAAAGGAAATTATAGTAGGGCATGTTGAAAAAAAAACTAGCGGGAATCCATGGAACTTTTGATGAAATTTCTAACTTCATTTCTAATAGAATATGCTATTAAATTGCTTGAAAACCTTTAGCGGAAAACCCGGACAAATTTTTAGTCAATTTCTTTACAAATTTCTTCTGCAATTTTCTAAATGAATCTAAGCATTTTATCAGGAGTTCGCCATGGAATCATCCTCATTTCAGTTAGCAAATCTCTCAACTCAAGAAATTCGGACTAAAACTCTTCAAAATAATCTGCCCTAAATTCAAGCTCGATTTTCTTCTTGTGTGCTAGTAGTGGACCCTGCGCCTATAGTGGACCCCCTACACAAAAACCCAAATATGAATGCCCAAATCAACTGATTCGAGGCAACTCCCACCGGGGGAACATCAATTACATTGTTCCACAGCAGTTCCTGACAAACAAATTGCCAAGTGATCACAAAAATCGATTATTTTAACTACTTAATGAATGTAAACACTCAAAAGGGTCCACTATAGGGCACATTCAGGAGGGTCCACTATAGGCTCCGTCGGCAGCGTGACAGATAACATGGAAATCAAATGGGGGGTCCACTATAGGCGCCGAGATATGTGTAAACATTCCTATAGTGGACCCCGGTGGGGTCCATTATAGGCAACATCGATGCATATTTTCAAATGCGTATTTCACTGGAATAATTTATTATTGTTGTATGTTTGACGATCTTGGGAACATAAAACTTGTCATAAAATTTCACCTTGGAACAATCCATTGACGTAACATAGCTAAAAACCCGCAGAAGTAAATGTCGATGGCTTAGGGGGTCCACTACTAGTACCCAAACCCTACTTTTTTCTTGATTCATTTTATTTTTCGTGAAGTGAAATTTTGTGGGGGCCCGGGGCCCTGGATAAGGTCAAATTAGTGGAATACGATAGACTTTCGGAATTCGTAATTTCTTCCTGCACACTGTGTATTTGGATGCTGACCTCTTCGATCAGTATCTAGTCGGGCATTGTAGAACACGACTAGTGGTCCTAGGAGGCTTCGGATAAGCCACAGGTTTGAAAACTGGACAGAAGTAGAAAGTAAACTCCAAATCGCTTTATGACCGCTACACAGTACGGCAGAGAACATCAACGAACCAATTCTTGCATTGCGGGAAGTTAAGAATGCTACGCAGTAGCTCAAGAACAATAAAGCAGCAGTAAAAGATGGTATCGAAGCGGAGCTCATCAAGATATGCCCGGAAAAGTTGGCGACCTGCATACACCGGCTACTAGTCCGGATTTGGGAGACCAAAAAGCCACCGGAAGAGTGGAAGGAAGGAGACTTTTCTCCATCTACAAGAAAGATGACAAGCTGGCGGTCGCTCGACAATAGACCAGATTTTCACCGTGCGGCAAATCTTTCATAAATGCTGCGAACTCCCAACGCATTACCAACCAGTTCATCGACTTTAATGCGGCGTACGTCAGTATCGACCGCGCTATGACGATCATGGACGAGGACGGCTTCTCCGGGAAGCTCACTAGACTGATAAAAGCGAGAATGAACGGTGACAATGCGTATGGCTTCCGTGCGACCTGTTTATTTCGTACGAATCTCGTCGGGGACTATACGATAAGGTGTTATTTCGTGCTGTTGTTCACTATCGTCCTGGAAGATGTTAAACTTCCGGTAGTTGCGCGGTTGGCTACCCCCACCAGTACCGCGCTAATGCTGAGTACAAAAAGCGTGATTTTTTCAATGTGTTGTACAAAATACAACAGCGCGATCGCTCGAGAGTTAAACGACAAGCCGAGCTCAACAGCATGTGCATAATTTTTACAAAATCCTGCCAATTTGTCTGCTTTGCGGATAACATCGATATTATTGCTAGAACATTTGGTAGAAGAACTGTATATACACTCGCCTGAAACATGAAGCAACAAAGTCGAACTGATGGTGAACGCATCTAAACAAAGTCAAAAAGATTCACCCCGCAACAAATGTATCATGTAAGTAGGACGCTCATAAGGTCGGTGGTTCTTTACGAAGACTGAGACAAAGACCATGCTCGAGAAGGACCTGCAATCACTCGGAGTTTTCGAGAGGAAAGGGTCACGTTTTGATTGAATTACAGAACATACATATCTTTATTCACAAGTACAAGTTAGAGCTGGTCTTAAACTTAAGCTGGTAGGAATCGTCACACTCCACGGACAATGCTTTCAGCAATCGAAGGATCGGTTTGGCCGAAATTGAATCCAACACGCACGAGTCCAGATAGCACACGTAAACCGATGCCGTTTGATCCTTGAATTTCCGGTAGCTCAAAGCCCCACCAGCCAATCCCGTCACAACGTTCGGAGCGTCCAGTTTTGGAATCTGACTCAACTGCCCGTTGATGCTTCGAATGAAGCACACCTCTTCTGCATCGCTGCCGGATGTTCCCTTGTGCATCACCGAAGGTTGGAACGAAACTGCCACCACCTCGTCGGCCACTTCCAACCATTTGGCCAGCTTCTCGGTTATCCTTCCGAACGCGTTCAGATCCTTTTCCTCCGACACGCACACCAACGAACCCTTTTCTGCGTCGTAGTAAATACTGACCGTTCCACTGTTGAGCTGGCAAATGGGAGATCTTCCTTTCAGCACGGCGGTCCCGGCGAAACCGGAAATGCCCGGTCCTTCGAGTATAAGCAGTCGTTTGATGTTGTCCAACTTTTGCTCAACGTTATCCTCGTTCAGCCATTCCCATTCGAGGCTGAAATAACAATGATGAAAATGTTCAAGGAAGCGGAGAGGAACACAATCATGAAAACTTACGGTTGTAGCGGGGCCAGATCTTCGTCCCCTTCATCGTAGTCATCCCAGAAAGCACGGGTGGATGGTTCCACAATTTCTCCGAAATTAAGACTCATTTTTCCAACAGTTTACCGTGAGCTGAAGAATTTGCTTTAGTCCAGCGCAGCCGGTGTGCAGAGAAAAAACAAAAATGTGCAAGTCGCTTTGTCTGACAGCAACACAAAATCAAAACATTTTGGTGATCATTGATGATGGCTGTGCAGCCTTCGATGATGTACTAAAAGGGATTTACCTTGATTGGTATATGAAATTGTCCAAAATAAAATTAATTAGGTTTGCAATCCATATTTCAGGCCAAACATGTCTAAAGGTTCAATCTGCAGAAGAGAGGCTCTCTTTGGTTTCCCTCTCTTTCGTTAATATCTCAGCTGTTTATTTGTATTATGATTGTCTCCTTGCATTGAACGATGGTCAAAACAATCGTCTTTTGATTTGTACTGCAAAAATAGTTGAAAAGTGTACCATTACATTGCAATAATTGAAAGAGAAAGTGAACAAAGAGAGCCTCTCAAATGCAGATAGGACCTATTGAAATGTTTGGCCTGATTTAGCGTGGGACACAAAAAGACATTTTACTTCTGTACACTTTTTGAGTTCCATTTTGGCCCCATATCAACTGTAAAAAAATTCAGCTCGATCGGAGAAACTAAGCGCCAGCCTTTTTAAGTTTTCAAACAATTTACTATGGAGAAAAACATTTTTCAAAGAAAAATCGCCACAGAATGCTCCTTACCCTTAAAAATAAATCAATGATTGATTTCTGTTGGAAATTTTACGAGAAACCAACCCTACGAATTCCGCAAAGTGATCTAAGACATGTGGAAAAAGTTATTGACTGAAAACCAAATGGCATGTCAACGCTGTTTAGCGTGTAAGGAATAACGATAATTTTTCCACGAACGTCGCATCGGTTTGCGGTCTTCGGAGGTCTGATTCCTCGTAAAGTTTTCTACATAAATCATTCATCGACTTATTTTTGGGGTTCAAGGGGTTTTTTTTCCCATAGTAAATCGTATGAAAAACTAAGTTGACGTTTCGTAAATTGGGCTCATAGCAATGCCAATGTGTCGTCGCACTTTGCGGACCCCCCTCCCTCCCTCCTTAAAGCGTGACGTAATTTATGGTTGCTCCCTAATTATTAATAAATATGGGACAATAAATGGTTACAGCAGAGAAAATAGGTAGAGAAGCGAAGAGTGAACAGCCGTCTGAACGGCAACACTTTTTCTGTTTTGATTTCGTAACTCGGATGTTGGCAACTACCGAAAAACAGATTAATCCACCTATCGAGGGTAGTGTCTTTCTCGTGTTGTTGGTACGGGTTACGACACTAATTCTGGACAGCAGACACACTTTGTGGTGGTGTAAGCTTCAAGCTAAAAATTCAGTTTTATTAATGCAAACTATACTAATTTACAAATATATGGCCAACTTACGATTTTAGTGAACGTACTATTGATTTATGAGGAATCGTATCGGTAGCGTTCGTGGGTATGTTTACTTCTAAAAAAATACATAACTTGATTCAATTACTAAGCTTACAGACTTAAGTTCCTCATATTTACGATTAGTATTGATTCGAAGCACACGATGTAGGCTCGAATTCAAGATTTAGTAAACGGTTTTATAGTAATAGTAATAGGCAAAATAAATTTTCATTAACTCTTAGAAATTCACGATGTCTCGTAGGGAGCAAAACAGCGTTATGATGACTTGCAGACTAACATTCCCTAGTATTGGTCCTTTGACACTTTATCTAGCCTGCTGTCACGTTTGACGTGTTGGTCCAGTGCGGCCTGCTGAAAAGTGTCTGCTTCTTTGCAGGCGGCGTCGCTGCACCGAGGGGTGTTGTCGGCACATACCCCCGCCCGTGAACCTAGGTGATGTCCTGGATGTTCCTGAAGTCTCGTAGGTTCACGCTCTTTCTCGACGTCTAACACCGCTAACTTCGTTACAGGCCGCCGCAGAGTTCCATTCGCCGTTCGTACTATCGCTTGACGAACTCTTCCATCGCTGCCTACAAGTACTTTTTCCACTCGTCCTCTAGTCCATTGAGCTCGTCCAGATCCATTCACAATAAGAACCAGGTCTCCTTCAACTATGTCCTTGGTTTCCTCGAACCACTTGCTTCGGCGTGTTATTACTGGCAAATACTCCTTTATCCACCTTTTCCAAAATTCTCCAACGATATGTTGGGCCATCTTCCAGCTGCTACGGAGAGTAGCGTATTCAGGTACATCTTTTGGTCCGATTTTGTTTCCTGTAGAACTACCCAAAAGGAAATGGTTGGGCGTAAGTGACTCTTGGTCTGCTGATTCCAGGGTGATATATGTGAGCGGTCTGGAGTTCACTAATGCTTCGGCTTCATAGATTATAGTCTCTAGCGTTTCATCGTTGGGCTTGCGGGGATGTTCCAGTGCCAAGCCAACTGCTGTTTTTACCGATCTCACTAAACGCTCCCACACACCACCCATGTGCGGAGTAGCGGGCGGAATAAACTTCCATTCGGTTGTAGCGTTCGTGAAAGTAGATGCAAGCTCTTCGTTTCCAGCAGCAATTTCCTCCAACAGTTGCTTGTTGGCACTTTGGAAGCAAGTACCATTATCAGAGTAGAACACAGCAGGCGAACCACGGCGTGATACGAATCTTCGGATTGCCATGACACACGATTCGGTTGATAAACTGTGCACGACCTCCATATGCACGGCTCGGATTGATAAGCATGTGAAGAGAGCGATCCACCGTTTTGCCTGACTTCTGCCCACCTTGACAAAAACGGGTCCAAAGTAGTCCAAGCCAACGTATGTAAAGGGTCTTACAAATGGATCCAATCTTTCCTTGGGAAGAGGTGCCATTACCGGTGGTTTTGGAAAAGCCTTGTTGATGCGACACCATGCGCAGTCTTTGGCCACCCTTAGCACAAGTGATCTCAGGTTTGCTATTTCAAAATACTGTCGCAACTCATTAACGACCGTCTCTCGATTTGAGTGACGATAAAGACGATGAAACCGCCCTACGATCAAAGTAGTTACTGGATGTTTCTTGGGGAGTATTACTGGATATCTTGCTTGAAACGGCAAATAACTCGCCGCACCTATGCGGCCTCGCATTCGCAGGACTCCTTGACGATCCATATACGGCCAAACTTTGTAAAGTGAGCTCGATTTTGAAACAGCAGAGTGTTTTGCATCTGGATCCCCCCGTGTCTTTGCCAATACCGATCGTTCCACTGCGAAGGTTTCCTGTTGTACTACTTTCCACAGCAGAATTTCCGCTTTTGATAGTTCTTCTCGAGTGAGTATTTCTCGTTTGAAGTTCCGCGCGACATTTCTTCGACGCAATCTATCTATGAAGCGTATGACGTACGCCATCGTACGTTGAAGTCTTGTCCAGCTGCTGAATCTGGAGTAATCCACCGCCGGTTCATTGTTCCAGTGAGCTTGGACACGTCGAAGTTCCTCAAGGGTTGTGGTTGTGGATCGTTGCATTGGCCATGCCATTTCGTCCAGGCGTAGAAATTCAGGACCCTTGAACCAGCAGCTATTCGAATCTAGATTAGGTCCGTTTTTCCACTTCGTTGCATCGTCGGAAACGTTTAGTTTGGATTGAACCCATTTCCATTCCTGTGGCTCGCTCAAAGTAAGGATTTCGCCTATCCGAACTGATACAAACTTGTGGAACCTTCGATGATCGGACCGGATCCATGCAAGCACAGTAGTGGAGTCGCTCCAGAAGAATCGTTTGGATACCGGAAGCGAATGGTATTCGAGAATTGCTGCTGCAAATCTTACTCCCAGAACTGCAGCCTTCAACTCTAGCCGAGGAGTGGACAATGTTTTCAAAGGGGCAACCTTACTTTTAGCTCCCACCAGTGCTGTTTGAACGTGATCTTCATGCACTAGCCGAAAATATACCGCGCAAGAATAAGCTATATCGCTAGCATCAACGAAAGTGTGAACTTGTAGATCGTCGATGTTGGGCGGAAATGGCACGAAGTAGCACCGGGGAATGTTCAGTTCGTTGAGCTTCGGGAAGAGTGTTACCCATTGGCGCCATTTTTGATTGAGGTCTGCATTGATAGGCTCGTCCCATCCAGTTCCAGCAGCCCAAGTTCCCTGAATAATTGCTTTTCCATGGACGAGAAAGTGAGAAACGAGTCCTAGTGGGTCAAAAAGGCTCATTACGACTTTCAGGACTTCCCTTTTTGTAGGAATGTGTGCTTCATCTATTACTGAACGTATATCGTCCCGCAAATTGAACGAATAGGAAAAGCAATCGTTTATGGGGTCCCAAGACATCCCAAGTACGGACTCTCTAGTGGCACCGCTTTCCAGCATCAAGTTTTTCGGTTCGCCAGCAGTCGGTTCACCTATTTTGCGGAGGAAGTCAGTGGAGTTGGAGCGAAAACGGCATATTTCAAATCCTCCCAGCGAGTGAACCAATGTCACCTGCTGTGCTACAGTTGCAGCTTCTTCGGTGGTCATAAAACTGTCCAAATAGTCATCGACATAATGGTTTTCAACGATCGCGGTGACTGCTCGGGGATATTCTTCGTTGTATTCCTCTGCATTCAAGTTTTTAACGTATTGTGCAGATGCAGGTGAGCAGGTTGCACCGAAGGTGGCGACGTTCATAATGTAGACCTGCACAGGGTTTGTCGGATTGTCTCTCCAAAGGAAGCACTGTGCCGGACGATCTTGCTCACGAATAGAGATCTGGTGAAACATCTCTTTAATGTCACCACATATTGCCACGGGGAACTGGCGAAAACGGCAAAGAACGGAAGGGAGGGGAGTCAGTAGGTCGGGCCCTTTTAGTAGTTTTGAGTTGAAAGATACGCCTTCCACCATAGCTGCTGCATCCCACACCAGCCGTATCTTATTCGGTTTCCTGGGATGAACGACAACTCCTAATGGCAAAAACCACATTCGTTTCCGATCTATGTTGTTCAACTCCAACTCGGTTGCTTTGTGAGCGTACCCTTTCCACAGATATTCAGAGATTTGTTCACACACCCGCTCTTGTAACAGTGTGTCCTTTGCCAGTTTTTTTTTCTAGCGCCTTCAAACGACGAACTGCCATTGAGTAACTATCCGGGAATACCGGGTCATCATCTCGCCAAAGTAGCCCGGTCTCGAATCCACGGTGCGTACGCCTTGTCGTTAGTTGCAGTATTGTCCTTGCCCGTCTTTCTTCATCTGACTCCAGTACTTCTTTCCGTTCGGTGACACCGGCGTCCTCCAGAGCAAAGTAGTCGCGAAGTTGGTCGTTCAGTTGCCGATCGCTATCGACAGGTGCGGCAACATGGAAGTGAACCACAGCGCGTGATGTTGATGAACCCATCAAGTATCCGTACACACTCCAACCAAGTCGACACTTCGCAGCTATCGGATCCTTAGTACCACCTTCTCGCACCTTTAGGGGAACAGCGAGGTGAAGGTTGTCCAATCCAATCAACAGCTTCGGTTGGATTAGCTCGTAATCTTTCAGTGGAAGTCCACGCAAATGAGGATATCGATCGCAGAGTTCGTTGTACTTCATCGATTGCGTAGGTAACACCAGACAGCCGACCGTTCGCACCTCGCATAACTTATAGAGGCTAGAACTACCCTCACCAGAAATTTTCAGTTGTAGACGTTGAGACATCCGTTCTTCTCGTGTTACCTTACCCGTCCACTGCAAAGTTAGTGGTTCGACTGGTCCAGATACACCCAACCGATCAGCGACTGTTTTTTCCAAAAGAGTAGTCGATGATCCTTCGTCGATGAACGCAAACAAAACTTCTTTCCGCTCCCCCGCATGCAATACCACTGGGAGAACTCGAAACATGGGTGAAGACCCACTATTTTGTGTGATATTACTGACGGAGACGTTCAGGGAAGGGTGGAGGGTAGAAGGATGGAGTAGTGTATGGTGTTTTTCGCGGCAGCCAGCAATATCACATCCTTGCCAAGTCCTACACGGCCACTTTCCGTGACTATTCAAACACGTGCTGCACAATCCTTTTCCTTGAACAACTTTCCACCGTTCGTCGTGACCCAATGATTTGAATTGACGACATTCTGCCACACGATGTCCCTCTCGCTCACATGCTGCGCATGTCTTACCTGCCCTTTTTAACTTCGGTGATGAGCTCGACGTCTCCAAGGATGAAGCTGGTGTTGCCGAATGAGCGTTTATGTGCCCCTTTTCTTTGGTGCGTCGTTGTTCACCTTTGAAGTTGCGGGTTGCGTTCGGCAGTTCGTAGGTTACTTGACTTGCCGCATCCAGTAGTCCCGTCATGAAGTCCCCAAACGTTGCTAAAGTCGCATACGGCTGTCTGCTCCGGTATACTGCCCAATCCAGTTTTAGCGAACCGGGGAGCTTCTCCACAAGTTCCTGCATCAATACCGGGTTGGATAAGTGGGTGTACTGCTTCGCCGCCTTCAGGTGGTCCACAAGATTTTGGACCACTAGCCCGAATTCTACTACCGATTCCAGACGGTCGTGTCTAGGCGCTGCCGCACAGCGTACCTTCTCGATAAGCGTTCGTATGAGTAGCTCTGGTCTGCCGTAGAGTGTACGAAGCGTGTTAATCACTTGTGGGACACTCGAGGGGAGGAGTAGTCTGCTCCGCACCGATTCATACGCCTGTCCTTTTAGGCATCGCTGTAGGCGCATGAGGTTTTCGGCATCGCTGTACCCACATGCTGATGTAGATTGTTCAAAACTACAAATGAAGATTGGCCAATCTTCGGGGTTGCCAGTGAAGTTCGGCAGTTCTTTCCCCATCACCTGCCTGGCTGCTAATTGGCTGGGAGAAAGTGCCCCATGGAACGCTGCCCCCTCCGGCTGAAACGCTTGCCGCGATCCTGGATTTTGTTGATAGGGCATGTTTGCATCTCGAAACCGAGCGTGATCTGCTCGTGATACTGATGTACGACCATCTTGTAGTGGTGGCTGGGTCGGACCGTTGAAGCGGGATCGAAAAACATCATGGTTATCTTGCTGAGTTTCGATGTTGTCACGTTCGGACGGCAATGGTTCCTGGCAATCCTGGTTAGCTCTAGGTCGTTGATACGATGGACGTTGGCCTGCAGTCGATGGTGGTTGGTCTTGTACGAGCTGCTCTGCCCCCTCTCCGGCGTCAATCTGCAGCGAGCTAATTCGATCCTCGAAGGGTTCGGGAGAACATTGTTGCAACCAGAGGGCTATCTGTTGCTCCGAGTCCGGAATGGACTCACTCTTGCTGCTACATGCACTCAACTGCCGTGCGATAGTGTTCCTTTTCTCCAACGATTCCATCCTGATCACCTGCTGCCTCTTTTGGTACTCTTTTTCTTCTTGCAGCTTTCGCTGCCGCAACCGAGCTTCTTCTTCCAACAGCGCTTTTCTTTCTTCTAGACGGCGTTCTTCTTCCTCCATTTCTTTCCTTCTCATCGCTTCCTGGGCTTCCAGCTCCTGCTCCTTCAACACTTGCTCCTCCTCGACCAACTTCATTTGGGCTTCCAGACGGGCAGCTCGAGTACTCGAAGTCGTGCTATTTGCGCTCCGAGAGAACTTCGACGCTAAGGTGGTTACTTTATTGACTGGCTTCAGACCAGATTTGGCCGTTGACGACCGTAGTGACCTACCTTCCGATGGTGGTGGCCTCAGACTGCGAGATGTCGATGCGGTGGGGGCTGCAACCGTTAGTTCGCACTCCTTGCACAAATAACGGCGGTTCTTCACGGATTCGCTCACTCCCGCACATTCGAAGTGCTCCCAGAGCTTACAGCGGTCGCAAGCAACCCACTTCTCGTCGTCAGTATCTGGCCTCGTACAGGACTTACAGCTGTATCCGCCGGGCTTCCGATGTTCCTCCATTGTAACCCCCGTGTGATTTAAAATCCTTGAAGATTTTGTTGGTACGGGTTACGTCACTAATTCTGGACAGCAGACACACTTTGTGGTGGTGTAAGCTTCAAGCTAAAAATTCAGTTTTATTAATGCGAACTATACTAATTTACAAATATATGGCCAACTTACGATTTTAGTGAACGTACTATTGATTTATGAGGAATCGTATCGGTAGCGTTCGTGGGTATGTTTACTTCTAAAAAAATACATATTTGAATCAAGTTACTAAGCGTACAGACTTAAGTTCCTCATATTTACGATTAGTATTGATTCGAAGCACACGATGTAGGCTCGAATTCAAGATTTAGTAAACGGTTTTATAGTAATAGTAATAGGCAAAATAAATTTTCATTAACTCTTAGAAATTCACGATGTCTCGTAGGGAGCAAAACAGCGTTATGATGACTTGCAGACTAACATTCCCTAGTATTGGTCCTTTGACACTTTATCTACACGCTAACCTGAAACTACCCATCGACTGGGTCGATTCGACCCGGATTTTCATGTTGTTAGCAGTTGTCAGAATCCGGGTAACCCGAAAACCCAGATTCGCTGAATTTGGGTAAAGATCTGGGTAATCGGCACTTTGTCACTTTTCGGTTTGAGAATATGGCAGCGGTCAGGAGAACGCTGGAAACTATGAATGTTTTCGCGAAAAATATGCCGATAAATGACGGGAAAACAGTGGAATTATTCCGGGGAACTGTTTTCCAGCATCAGGTAAGTGAACAGCACGTAGCAACGGAGAGCTTTTTAATCAAAATCTAAATTGGAAATAAATTAACAAAATCAAGGCCCCGGAGGAGCTGGGTATCGTTTACCCAGATTTTGCCACCAACATCGGTAACCCAGATTTGAGTAAAGGTGCCTTTACTCAGTTTAGAGTAACTGCAGTTTTGCTCAGTCTGGGTCGCTTTGACACCAATCTGGGTAACTGAGGGTTAGCGTGTAGCCTGCTGTCACGTTTGACGTGTTGGTCCAGTGCGGCCTGCTGAAAAGTGTCTGCTTCTTTGCAGGCGGCGTCGCTGCACCGAGGGGTGTTGTCGGCACACGTGTACTGCATTACACGCTAACCTGAAACTACCCATCGACTGGGTCGATTCGACCCGGATTTTCATGTTGTTAGCAGTTGTCAGAATCCGGGTAACCCGAAAACCCAGATTCGCTGAATTTGGGTAAAGATCTGGGTAATCGGCACTTTGTCACTTTTCGGTTTGAGAATATGGCAGCGGTCAGGAGAACGCTGGAAACTATGAATGTTTTCGCGAAAAATATGCCGATAAATGACGGGAAAACAGTGGAATTATTCCGGGGAACTGTTTTCCAGCATCAGGTAAGTGAACAGCACGTAGCAACGGAGAGCTTTTTAATCAAAATCTAAATTGGAAATAAATTAACAAAATCAAGGCCCCGGAGGAGCTGGGTATCGTTTACCCAGATTTTGCCACCAACATCGGTAACCCAGATTTGAGTAAAGGTGCCTTTACTCAGTTTAGAGTAACTGCAGTTTTGCTCAGTCTGGGTCGCTTTGACACCAATCTGGGTAACTGAGGGTTAGCGTGTAGGAAATGATTTATGCTGTTGATTTATTAACAAGAAATCATCTAAAATGTATACCAAAAAGGATCAATTTTCGTCAATTTAAGGAATCAATGTTATTTACAGTAATATCCTTGATATTTAAAAATATTGGTAAAAAAATGTTTCGAATGATCGCAATACTTATAATGAATTATGCGCCAATCGTCAAGGTTTGTTGATTTTGTTCGATAGGATACCAGTTTGACGGTTCGATAAGGTTTTTTTTGGCTTCACACTCTTCGCTTCTCTACCTATTTTCTCTGGGTTACAGATAAACATACCTTCAAAAGGGCATTGAGCGACGATCTGTTTCGAAATTGTACTAAATCGAGCTTATGCGAAGTGGGTTTATGCCAAACACGATTGTTACTTCTATCAAGCCATACAATCATTGATTACTGTCTTTTATCAATCATCATAATATTATTGTAGGTACCGTACCAAGAATTGCATAAAAAAGTAACACAGACAAACAGACGTAACACTCTGATAATTCTCATCGTACACCGATTTAACGGTCTTTATCAAAATTTGATAGTTGGCCAACTGCCCAACCGTGGCGCTCGCATAGTTTTTGTTCGAGTTTGACGTTTGCTCACTACCGCCACCTAGTTGGTGGTCGGCCAAACTTAGTCCTTTTAGCATTGGGCGAATATGTTTCCGTGACTATGATTTGAATCGAAAAATATTCGAAGTGTTACGTCTGCTTGTCTGTGAAAGTAGTATCACAGCGGGTTTTAGTTTTTGATAAGTATTTTCATCGGTAATGGGAATAAATGGCTCATCTAATTAAGCAGGAACAGGACAAGCATCTGAAGTTTGTCTTAGATCAGTCAGAAGAGGGTAAGCACATATTTCTGTTTTCTAAAATTGATGACACCAAGTCCAGTTTTCCTTTCCCCGCAGTCCTTATCGAGTTCTGCAAATTGGCCATCGAATATGTCAGTAATGGCATTAACGAGAAAAAATGCTCTGTCGCAGCTAGTAAGTATTTAAACGATATATAAAACACTGATCCCCATTTGGTAACCCCGGATCTATCATTGCAGAAAAGCTAGAGACAACCTTTGAAACCATTAAAACTTGCGTCGAAGCACTGGTCTGTCTACTGATCGATTCCACCAAGTTGCACATCACCGAGGAGGAGTTTCAAACGCTTCGTACTCTCCAGTATACCGATGGCCAAATAGCCATCCTGTGGCAGTTTGTGAGCAGCAAGCGGAATCTGGTGGAAAACATCCTTAAACATTCCACCGACAGTGAGCTGCACTTCCGAGACCTAGAGTGGCGCCTGGAAGCAAAGGTGGCCTCCCGAGCGATGATCAAACAAGCCACACCGATCATAGCCATGAAGTTGCACCTGGACAGCGAAGTGGTCAACGAGCATAAGGAGAAACTGCAGCCTGATCAGGGCGATGCCGAGACAAGCCAGCTGAGCACTCGGAAGGAAGTCCTGCTGCAAACCGATCCGACTAGTTTGGTGCACTTGATACAGGTGCTGGAGCAGGCTCTAATCGATTCCAAAACTCATCGGGTTAGAAATTTTGTAAAATCGTTCCAGAAATAAAATTGAACAATTATTTTTGTTTATACGTAAATCCTACAGTTAGAGGGTTCTTCTCTCGGCATAATGTTCTAAATGGGACGGTCAATTGGCCTGTTTTCTATGAGCACTTCCAAATTAACCCGGGAGCAGTCGCGTCGTGTACTGAGTATACGCACCATGAAAAATGCACGCATGTGATACACAGCGTGAGCGCGGCGTCGCTGGATGTAGTCAAAGACGCGACTGCTCGAGGATTAATGGAACGCACAATATACATAATCTAACATTAAAATATGTAGATTGATGTTCGATGTCTGAGGGAGAACGGTCTTGGCAAAGTCTACGCTCCAGACAAATTAAAAATTTGTGTACAACGACAAAAGAGATAAACCTGTCAACGGCAGAAAAGATATAAAAAAATAATTTGTTCAAGAATTCTTGAATACCTAATCACATAAAACTCCAAAATGAAATCTAGCAAACTTCGAGAGATAATATAAATTAGCTCCTGGAAGAATTCTTATAATAATCTGAAGAGAAAGCCTTGGGGATTGTTTGCTTTAATGAAATGGCAAAGATTACAATGTTTACAAGATAATTACAAGAAAAGCGATTTCCAACTCAAAATACTATTTTATTCCAACAACCAGCTTTCTAACATTTAATAGTATTTTCATCGAAATATTTGTTATACTTCTTCCACTGGTAGCGCTTCTTGGGATCTTTCTTACTCCACGACGGACCAATATTCGGCATCAGACCTGCCTTCTGCGCCATGATCACCAGCGAACTAATTCGTCGCTGCTGGCGCTTACATAACCCGGTTATCCGGCGTGGCAGAATGCATCCGTCGCTTCGCAGATACTGGCTTAGGATCAGCACATCCGTGTGCTTGATGTCCAGCCCCAGGGTGCACTGGGGACAGAACTGCTGCCCGCTGCCGCACTTGGTTTCCGCCACCTGCTGCAGCAGCTGATTGGCTCGCGGCGAGGCGACGTATTCCGCACTGATGACCAGCGCATCCTTCTGGGTGGCTTCCTTGACTGTGGGAATTCGGCTGTTAAGAAGCTGATCTCGATTGTGTAGTTTAAAGCTACTTACTTTCCTTAAGATGGCTAACAGGTGTTACACTGAATGTTCTCAAATTATTGAAAAGAAGAGTGTTTACTCGAAAAAATCCGGATTTTACGACACTCGTAAGAGCCATTTTTTAAAGATTTTGGGTTCACGCCGCAGATGGGCACGATTGTTTTGTTGTTGTTGTTGTTGGGTTTTTCCGTTTATGGCTTGAGGTACAGTGCCTCATATCCGCCAGTAGCTACACGATTGTTTTGACAGCACGTTCATGAGCCGATCACGTTCATGAAACGGAGCAAAACAAAACGACAAACAAAAAAGTTTTAGTACAACGCACAAGGGGTCTGCGAATAGTAATTGGCCTCAAAGTAATATTGCGCGCAAACCCCAAAATTTTATTCCCACCTTTGGGTTTCCGCGCCGAAGACCCAGCGCCAGATTCGGCGACAAAGAGAGCTGACAGCAGTCGCCGGGCAGTTGGCAATCCTGATATTTGACGGCGATCACCCGTTAGTCATGGGAATGGATTGTTGACACGCAAATAGAGCTTTTCGCTGAAAATGCATGTGTATTGAGGCGAAGACGGCTAATAACAAGACAGCCAGCTCGCACTCTGTCGCAGGCGACATGGTCGAAACGCCCTCAACGATTCACGGGAACATTAAAACATAATTGTGTGCGTGTACATGCATATTCGTACACGGCTGGTGTAGCATCGCACGCACACTTATTTATGATGTTATTCCCTGAAGTCGTTCGTGGCGCTAGTGTGCTTGTCATTGCCAGAGTATTAGGAGCAAGAGGATAGATGTCTGTCTTGTTATTAGCCGTCTTCGATTGAGGCCTTGTTGACAGATTTTCTGCTGTCCCTAATAAAAATGTATGATACACTGCTGATAGAGTGAATGATTGTATCATTCACTGTATGATCAAGATGATAGCCCGAAAGGGTTGTTAAGCACGTTGTATCATATTTTTCTATTAGGGGTGTTAGTGTGAAATTCAGTGATTTCCTGTATCGCGTAAGCCTTCGCTGGAAGGAAACGTCATGTTGCTCAGCGAAGCAAGGAAAATTTTTAGTGAAAAAAGCAATAATCGATCATTTTTGTTGCGATCCCAAGCCCACCCGGATAAAAACGGTGTATGGTGAAATCCATTCCTCAGGGTGGCCCTCGGGGTGGCCACTAAATATCAGTTTTGAAATTCCCGTCTTTTTCCCGGTTTTCCCGGTACAATTTCTGACATTTTCCCGGTTTTTAAAATGCACATTTCTTTAGTAGGTATCGCTCAATTTTCGTATCATATGGATGATAAGTATCATGTAAAAATGCACTTGCAATCTTGTGAATACTATGTACTAGATATTTATAGTTTATTATTATTCTTGACGTAATGCATCTATGAAAAAAATGGAAGTAACTACCAATGATGACATAAAAGGCATATGCTACACAATTACTTACAACATATTTTCATTCAGCTCCAAATAGTGCATACTTAGTTCAAGTTTTCCCCCACTCATTATATTACTTATTTTCTTGTAATTAAAAAAAAAACAAGTGTAGAAGTGGTAGCTAACTATGACAGATCTATAATAGGTAAGATGTGCTTATAAAATCAGCAAAGGTCGCACTCGATTATCCGGGACATGGAGGACAATCGGACCATTTTTTTTTTATTTTATTTATTAGCGTAGGTGCCCTAACGCAACATCATTGGTGTTGTTTCCGGGGATTCCTTCAGGATGTCCAACTGAGTATTCCCCCAAAAACTTACATCTGAAGATTCTTACAAAGTTTTGTCCGAGATTTCATCTTTCGATTATTCCAAAAATACTATCTTGGATTTCTTCAGTAACTTCTGTTAGCGATTCCACCTTGTATATCTTTTGTGGATTCCTCTAGGTTCCTTAACCGGCCGTAACTAGCGCGGTTGTCCACCACCGCAAGCACCATGCTAATACTGAATTTGTGTTCAGCGAGATTTTTTCAACGTGTTGTACAAAACACAACAGAGCGATCGCACGAGGGTTAATGGATCTATTCTGGAAGAGGTTCCTTTAGGGAATTTAGGATTTTAGTCTGTTGGCAATTAGGGAATAGAACTTTTGGTCTGGTATCATGAATTCCATCTAGGGATTTCTCCTGGAACTCCTGAAGGATTCCCAAAAGAATCGCCCACATGTCTAGAAGGTTTCCCGAGGAACTCTTGGAAGAGATCTCGATTAAAAAACTCCCGCAGTAGTTTGATTTTCAGGATTCTAGAGTATTTCCAGAAATAGCTATCGTAAAATTTTTGTAAGAAATTTTGGGAGATCATCCAGAAGGAACTCCTGGGTGATATGCAGAGGGAGCTTCTGAAGGATGCCCAAAAGCAACTGTAAAAGCAACTTTCATAAGCAACTCCTGGAGGTTTTTTTCGAACAAACTCCTGGAGGATACCCAAGAAGAACTCTTGAAGGAAACGCAGTAAGAAACACTGGAGAAATTCCAAAAGCAAATATAAAATAAAGATAAAATTCAGCAAAATCTCTTGGAAGTTTTCAAAATCAAAGTTTCAGAAGGCACTCCTGCAGAAACCGTGCCAAGAACTCGTGGAGTTGGATGAGTAACAGAATGATATCCTGGAGAAATACCAGAAGAAACTCTGTAAAGAATCCCAGAAAGAACTCCCGATTGATTTCTAAAAAAAAGCTAAAAAATTTTGAAGATTTTGGCAACTCATTACAATTGCGGAACGAAAATCTTGATGAATCTTAAAAGGAACTCTTGAATAAATTGCAATAGGTTGTCTTGATTAAAACCCAGTTTAGTGGTTATGATTTTCTTATTTTATTTTCTTGTACCACTTGATTGTCTCTTGGAATTCGATGAGATTTTTACGAGGAAAGAGTTTCTTGCATCTGAGATTTTTTCAAAAGTTTCTTTTTGGATTAACCCCTGTCCTTTCTTAAATTTATTCTAGTTTTTTTTAGGGAATCTTTCCGAAATTTCATCAGGAATCTTAATAGTCCTGATGAAATTTCGGAAAGATTCCCTGAAAAAAAACTAGAATAAATTTAAGAAAGGACAGGGGTTAATCCAAAAAGAAACTTTTGAAAAAATCCCGAATAGAAAAATACTATTCATGGCATCGTTCATATTATACAATGTCCATTGGAGCAATAATAACTATACAAGTAGTAATTGTTTTATGATATAATAATAGGAGTTGAAAAATTTCAACAATTCAGAATTGTTTAAGTATCATTGTACGTATAATACTGATACGTTGAATAATAATTAAATCATTTAAAAAAATAGGATTTACCAAAAGTGCAGCGACAAAAATAATGCTTTTAACATTTTTCACTATATTTAGTATTATTAATGATTTAAATAAGAGATTACCACACTAGTTTCTACTGTTGTTCGATTTTCCATGGCGTTGTTTGGCATTTTTGGTACAAAAATGGGTTCAACACTTTTCATCTACCACGTTTACCACCACCTAGACTACAAACGAAGATAAATTCGTCTGTGCATAGACCACAACCGACCACGGGCGGAGCTTCAGGAGAGGTGGGGAACAAAATGCAGCATTTATTAGCACGATAAACACACCAGTAGTGCAGACAATTTTAGGCTCTACCAGAGAACGCGTTGTCACTAAAAACTGCTGCCCTTGACGGTTGCTGTTTCCATGCCAGCAGCTATAGTTTCGGCTAATTACTGCGAACTTACCGGATCATATGCAAAGCCGGAATCTCCAAAGGTTCCCTTTTCAGAGGATTTTTCCACTGGAGCTTCTGTCTTCAAAGCAGAGACTATAATTCTTCCCCTCGGTTCTCCTCGTTTACTGCTTAGTTACCTTCACAACACCATCAAATTTCAATGAACCGCGAGCACAGGTGCCACATGGTGTAGTGGATAAACACGGTGAACTTACGGAAACAACTTTGGTTGGCCACGGCAATCTGATACTGTTCGATTCCCGTTCCAACGAATAAAAAACACGAAGAAAGTAAACAACGATTCAGTTAATCGTGAGAAAATTTGACAGTGCCCGACAAATGCCCGCAGGGGTGTACATTTTTTCGGGTCGGTAAAACAGATGTGGTGAAATATTTCCGTTTTGTTTTTATTATTCGTCGTATCATAAAGTTAATGATAAAGTGATTATAACATCTAAAATTCCACAAAATTTTTGTTCGAGAAATATAGCGTTTTTGAATGGTAACGATACTTAACAACCCATTCGGTCTATCATAAAAACTCCCAAAATGATAGGTACTATCATTAATATCATATGTTGTATCATCGATAAATAATCCAGTTTACGATAACATAAATAATAAGAAAATGATACACTGTAAAACTGTTGTATGATACCATTTTATTCGGGATCTCAGATGCAAGAAACTCTTTCCTCGTAAAAATCTCATCGAATTCCAAGAGACAATCAAGTGGTACAAAAACCTAAAGGAATTCTAGAAGAAACTTCTTGAAGAATCCCAAGTTCTGTTTTAAGAAAATTATAAGTGATTGCACAGGCGAATTCCTTGGGATTTCGTAGAAGTATCCCAGGAGTATTTTGGCTTGGCTTTGATTTTGCAGATTTTCGATGAGGTCTAAACATTCAAATATGCACATCAAGTTACTCTTAACAACAATTTTCCCGGTAATCATTCCAAATTCCCGGCTTTTTCCCGCTTTTTTCCCGGTCGTTTCGAATTCCCGTCTTTTTCCCGGTTTTCCCGTTTTTCCCGGTTCGGTGGCCACCCTGATTCCTGCACCATACAGTGTACCAGCTACCATAAAGTGTATTATTGTAATAAAATGGTTCGCTAAAAGCTTTGCACATTGTATTGTGCATCCCACCCTAATCACTCAGATGCTGACGATCTCAACCAGCCGTCTTTTATCGCGAAAAGATTGTGTCCCATTTGATTTGTATACGGCGGCTGATTATCCATGACAGCTCCCACCCGGCGGCTGCAAAAACAGTTTTAGCCAAGGTGCACACCGTGTGTAAATCATACGGGCGCGGTCTGGCGCGATCTGATGCTGCGCGTTTCGAACGCAGCTTGTTGAGAATCTAAGATAAGCGCGACAATATTGAGGGATTTGCACAGAAGTGCACGCGGCCTATCGCTTCCGAAAGGTACAGCCGCGGTTTTCACTCCCTGTTTACTTCATCCTTATGGGAAATAACATTGCGGCGTTTCCTACGGTGCGGCTGTTCCTTTCGAAAACGATAGACCGCGTGAACTTTTGTGCAAAGCCCCTTTTTGAAACATTTCAACGACCGCGCGGTGTTTACGTTTCAGGAAATCTGACAATAGCTACTATAAATCTGGCGTTCGATTTGAATAGGGCACTGCACTGTTTTGATTTTGTTTGGGATTTTGAAGTTTGGTGGCCTTGTTGTTTACAAAATTTCTGTAAGAGTGAAAGAGAAGGAGAGAATTTTATGCAGTACTCTATAGGTCGTATGTTTGTTGTGATTCCTATGTTGATAGGACTTAATCAAATCGAACACCAGAAATAAATATATATTATGAATTCAATTGGAAATCAAAAACTTTTTTTGAGAAAAATATTTTTGCTAATTTTGAGTTGTTTACAACATACATCGGAAGTCTCGTCGGAAGTGGCGTATATGATAGTGCATCATTGAACGCACACAGCGCACCCCACCCGGTACTGAAAAAAAGTGTCGCTAGTCGAAAAGTGTCGCTAGTCAAAACGTCGCTATTCGGTTTGGTGCTGGCGCCATAATACAAACATTATTATTTAACAAAATTTGTAACAAAATAATAACGAGGACTGATGGCATTCGAGTACCCCTCGTACCCATGTGTTGTTCTGCGTTTGCTTTGTTTTCGCTTGCACGCACGCGACCAAAATGCTTCGACAGCTGTCAAAATTAGTTCCCGGGCTTGCACCGCTACCTCCTGTTAGCATCGGAAAATTACCGGTTTCCCGCAGTTTAGTGCAAACAACGCGTCCCATAAGCAAATCTAGCCTTCCAAATCTAAACGGCCATCTCACGATAATCTCAAGAATGTCCACCGATGCCCAGGAAACGAAACGCTTCAAGGAGGACTACGGAACCCGTCAGCTGACGATCGGCACGCACGACGGCATATTTCACTGTGACGAAGTGCTGGCCTGTTTTATGCTCCAACAACTGCCCAAGTACGCGAATGCCACCGTCACCAGGACCAGGAACGGAACGCTACTCGAACAGTGCGACATCGTGGTGGACGTTGGAGCGGTGTTCGATCGTGAGAACAATCGGTTCGATCACCATCAGGCAAGTTTCAACGATACGCTCAATTCGCTGCGACCGGAAATCAAAGTCAAACGGGAAATTCGGTAAGTATTGGGAAGGGGAGTCTCATCAAATGGTATTTCAAATTTGTTTTTCCCTACAGATTGAGTTCAGCTGGTTTGATTTACACCTACTTCGGAGAAGATGTAATCCGCCAGATCCTGAAGGCGAACGGAATCGAAAATGCCAACGACGAAATGGTCCGGGGAGTGTACCGTAAACTGTACGACACACTGATAGCGGAAATCGATGCCATCGATAACGGCGTGCCGATGTTCGATGGGGAGCCTAAGTACACCATCAACACGCACCTGAGTGCCCGCGTGAGTCACTTCAATCCGGCCTGGAACGAAGATTCTGGAGACGAGACGGATGCCATGAAACGATTCGAAAAGGCCAAGGACTATGTTGGACAGGAGTTCATCGACAAGGTTCTGTACTACGCCTTGAGATGGTGGCCGGCGCGGGAGTTAGTCGAGAATGCTGTTAAGAAACGAATGGAAGTGCACGCTTCCGGCGAAATTTTGGAATTGGAGCATTTCTGTCCGTGGAAGGAGCACTTGTACGAGCTGGAAGAACAGTACGTCGTCGTCGGGGTTCCCAAGTACGTGATATACTTCAACAAGGAGAATGACTGGCGCGTGATTTGCGTACCACTGCAACCTGCCAGCTTCGTGTGCAGGAAATTCTTGGCTGCTCCGTGGCGTGGAGTGCGTGACAAGGAGCTGGAGACAGTGTCAGGAATAGAAGGAGCCTCATTCTGCCATCAAACGGGATTTATCGGTGGCAACAAAACGAGAGAAGGTGCTTTGCGGATGGCTGTGGAAAGTTTACAAGCTCAGGAGTGAAGCTTCCACAGGTTCACAGAATTGTAGATTACATCTTTTTCTGAATAAACAATCTGGCATTTCAAATGTTGTATTCATAAATTATATTCACCGCCTACAACCTGTGTTTTGTTCATTTAATTTATCATATTCTTTCTATGAGATAGCTATCTCCGTGTATTTCAAAGTGTTGAAATTTCGGCACATGTATCTTTTTACGTAAATAAGCAACCTGTAAGGAGCGTCTCACATAGCTCTACCTCACTATTTCCTCATCCTTCGATGATAAACGGTAGTGCAGCCTGAGCATTGCTGTCCTTCTGACTTCAGGTACGTTTCGAGCGTCTGTTCACCAAGGAGTCTAACTCAAACAGCGGCTGTTCTGGCATCCAGCAGCTGAGTATGAAATAGAGGTGTGCGCCGATTTGAAATCGGTCGGCGGCGGCGTTTTGCAATTTTTTGGCCGGCGGCGGCGGCGTGATCGGCGTGACGCCGAATGCATTTTCGGCGGCGGCGGCGGCGGCGTGAAACGGCGTGGCCATATTTTTTTTTATTTTTTTGCTATTTCCATTATTGAATATCAGTGTTTTATTTTTAGGTAACTCATCATGTTGAAGATATAGTTACGGTTTTGTTATATATTTTTTATTTTCACATGTTTTTTTTTACTTTATTGAAATATGTAGTTGTTATGGTGGATCATCTATTAGCTGCGCAAAAATTAATCCAGAATGGCCTCATAAAGAAATTTCCGGTGGAACTTCTAGAGGATTTTCCGAATAAACTCTTAAAAGAATTCTCGGAGGAACTCGTACATACATTCCCGTAGGTACACCTAGAAGAATTCCCGAATAAACCTTCTAAACGGATTTCCAAAAAACATCTTAAAGTAACGTTTGGAGGAACTCCTGGAAGATTTCCGGAAACAAACCTTAGAAGAACTCTTAAAGAAATTGCCGGAGGAATTCTTAGAGGAATTACCGGAGGAGCTCATAGAGGATTTTCGGTGGAAACTCTGGTCATTCCTTTTGCAACTCCCAGACATACTTTTAGAGCAACTAGTAAATAAATTGCGTGGGAGCTTTCGAAGGAATTTTCGGAGGTACTCCTAGGGAAATAGCCGAAGAAATTCAGACAGGAATTCAAGGAAGAACTCGTAGAGAAACTACCAGGAGTATTCCTAGATGAATTCCCGTACGAACTCTTAAAAGAATTCCCGGAAGGGGTTCTTGAGGAATTCCCGAAGAAATTCAAAGAGAAATTCCCTGAGGAACTCATAGAGCAGGTTTCTGAGAGAAGCTGCAGAGAAATTCTCGATGGAACTCCTAGATAAATTCCTAGGAATTCATGAAGAAATTTCCGGAAGTACTCGTAGAGGAATTCCCGGATGAACTTATAAAAGGATTCCTGGAAGAACTTCTAGAGAAATTTCCCGATATATTTTTAGAGAAACTGCTGGGAGAACTCCTAGAGGAGCGTTTGGGGAAACTTCTGGATGTATTCCCGGAAGCTATCTTAAAGCAACTCCTAAGAGGAATTCCCGGAGGAACTCCTAAAGGAATTGCTGAAGGAACTTTACAGGAATTTCCGGAAGAACTTCTAGAGGAACTTCCGAGGATTTCTCGGAGAAAACTCCGGCATACCCAGTGCAACTTCTAGATAAAACTTATAGAGCAACTTGTAGTGAACTTGCCTGGGGAACTTCTTCCCGGTGAAACTCGTAAAGGTGTTCCCGAAGATGATCGAATTCCCAGAAGTACTCCCAGATGAATTCCCGGAAGAACTTTTAGAGACAGTCACGGTGAAACTCTTAGTGTAATTCCAGGAAAAAAATCGGTAAGGAATCCCCGAAGGAATTCCTGAAGGAAATTCCCACAGGAACTTCTGGTACATTCCGGAGAAACGTCTGGAAGAATTTCTGGAAGAAATCTTAGTGGGAATCCTAGAGAAATTCTAGAACATTCCGGAGAAACTTCTGGAAGAATTCTAGGAGCAACTGCTACATGTAGCATGTAGCATGGAGCATGTAGCAATTTCTGCAGAAATTGCCGGAAGAACTTCCAGAAGAATTCCCGGAAGAACTTCTAGAGGAATTACCGGAGTAAACTTCTGGTATTTCCAGTGCAATTTCTATGAACTCTTATAGAAATTCCCGTAGAAATTCGTTATAGAATTCCCGGATGAACTCGTTGAAGAACTCGAGGAGGAATCCCCGGAGATGCTCCTTGAGGAAGTGCCGTACTTCTAAAGGAATTCCCAGGAAGAACTTTTAGAGGAATTGCCGGAGGATCTCCTAAAAGAATACCCGGAGTAATTTCTAAAGGAATTTCTAGAAGAAGAACTATAAAAGTTAAAGTGAAACTTCTGTAGCAATGCCCGGAGAAACTCCTAGAGGATGTCTCGGAGGAAACTCTAGGAATTCCAGAAGAACCTTCTAGAGTTCCCGGAGGAACTCCTAGCGGAATTCCTGGCGAAACTGCTGAAAGAATCCTCAAAAGAGTTGCTGAAGAAATTTCAGCTGGAGATGAACACAACAAAAACATGTTTTTAAGAATCACTAGCACTTTCTTCAATCTTCGGAATCCGTAGATTCTTTCTACAGCCATCAGTTATCTTCAGGAACCTCCGGTATCTTTGTGAACTCGATTTAATTCAAAGGACAAACTTTTCACTTTCAAAACATCGTTGAGAAGTTTAGAATTTAAAACAACTACCTGTGGAACTGAGCGAAATTTGATCTATTTTTCGCGTTCCAAATCTTTAGAACTGTTATAAATTTGGACCATAAAAATGGACTACCTTTGAAAACGACCTTACAAATGCTATGTATGCAGATGACTCCAATGAATTGCTTGAAATATTGCAATGAAATAAATCAAGAAATAATATATTGTTTCTATACGTTTTTGAGATCGGCGTGAAAAATTGGAGTTCGGCGGCGTAAGCGGCGGCGCGCCGAAAAATAATCGGCGGCGGCGGCGTGAACCAAAAATCGGCGGCGGCGCCGGCGTGGCGCGGCGGCGCACACCTCTAGTATGAAATCAATGCTATATCGTGCCGCTACACTGAGCGAAACAAGAATAGCACCACCCTGTTTTTTACCATATTTTTGGAATGTGCATATCAATTATGCTATCTTTGGTTTAGAGTGATAGTATAATCTATTTCGCAACTTTACAGTTGATAGCGATCAAATTATTGTGGATCATTTACATTTAGGCCGAAAAAATCATGAAAAAATGAGCGAAATAAAAATAGCACCACCATTAGGCCGTCCCTTATTTTGCAAAATTTAGAAATGTTATAAGTTCGTTAGTGGAAAATGATCGTTTTAGCTAAAAAATGATCGTGTCAAAATTTGAAGGCCGTATCTCAAGGCTAAGTGGTCCCTCAAGGAGCCTAAGTTGTCAAAAATTGTATGGGACCAAAAAACACATAAAATTTGTTTCGACAAAACAAATACGCTATTCCATTAAGGTGAATATATGACGAAGCCACATCTCGAATTTTCTAGAGCACAAATCTGAAGAACCGAATGTCGGTTTGAACTGAGAAGTTGATCGATTGATTACCCGCTGGTGGTGACCAATCGATCAACTTTTCAGCGCCAACCGACATTCAGTTCTTCAGATTTGTGGTCTTGAAAATTCGAGGTGTGGCTTCGTCATATATTCTCCTTAAAACCGGTGATTTTAGGACCCTAAAGAACCAAAAATGTGCATAGATTTGCGATATCTGTACTCGTTTCTAAGATATTGACAAAAAACAACTTAAAAATAAGCATTTTTGACAATTTTTTTAGATTCCGAAAGAAAACTTATCCTATTTTGTTCAATAACTCAAAAACGAGTAGCAAATCTAAGCACATTTTTGGCCCTTTAGGGTCCTTAAATCACCGGTTTTAGTAGAATAGCGTATTTTTTTTGTCGAAAAAAATTTCACGTTATTTTGGTCCCATACAATTTTTGACAACTTTAGGCCCCTTGAGGGACTACTTAGCCTTGAGATACGGACTTCAAATTTTGACACGATCATTTCTTAGCTAAAACGATCATTTTCCACTAACGAACTTATAACATTTCCAATTTTTGCAAAATAAGGGACGGCCTAACCACCATGTAATGAAAACAGCCTGTAGAAATTTTGACAGATATTTGTATTGGCTTTGAGTCAGTTACAGTCAGTTCCTATCGGGTGGCGGAGTGATATTGCGAGTTGGGGCAGTATTGGATAGAACACTTTTCTTTTTGAGCCAAACTTTTTATATCAGATTCTGATTTATCGACCGTATTCTAACTTAATCATTATTATTAAAAATACCATCAGGGTACCAGATTCCGCTCATCTAAGGCCAGTTTTGCAGAAAAACATAATCTGTTAAATGACTGGTAAGCCAATTTGTAATGTTTTTGCATTTTAAGTTAGTTTAATCTAAGTACAATCAGATACAAAACAAGACTTATGTATAACTTTTCATAAAAGTATGATTTTATTACAATTTGTGTGAGACCAAAGTGGTCCTAATTCCGCTCACGGACAAATGTATGCCATCTTTTAAATAGGCTTTTGCGGAAAAGTGAATTATTTTTGCAACTCTTTTGTTTTTACAATTATTTTTTCCTGTTCAGCGGGAGTGTATAATAGTGATTGAATACACTGTGTACTAAAATCGACAGTTTTTACAATTTTCACGTATTTTTTTGCGTGAGCGGTTATTGGAACACATAAAATTTCCTACAGATTTTTTGGATCCAATAGCCGCTCAAAAAATTCTACTGTTTTGTTTTTAAAATTTATGTTATTTGGTAAATATTGCATAAAACGGCTTTGCTCTCATTTAATTTATATTGTCCAAGAATATCAGCGACGAAAAGGGGGTATTTATGCGTGAAAACTTGATTTTTGCAACAGTGAGCGGCTATTGGGTCATGAGCGGCTACTGGTACACTGACGGTATATGAAATAAGACGACTGTTGTGTGGGATACCCTATTATCCGTTAGGGTATATAATAATATATACCCCTCGGTTCGTTGTCGATTAAGGTTCATTCAGCCAGTGAGTGTTCATTTCCAACACGAGCTCCACTGACGTACGAACGCAGAGTATCAACTCGTCCTCTTTCTTCTGTGGACCATCGCCCCGGCAAGACGTGCCGAGCAGCAGCGTGGAGTAGGTGTCGACGCCGTTGGGCAATTCTCTGTTGGATGATTGTCAGATTTGCACAATGGCGTTCCTGCCAGGTTGCTAATTAGCATCTAAATAGCAAAAAAAAAGAACTAAAAATCAAAACATCTTGAGAATTGCTCAACGGGTCGCGGGTGTAGTGAAAAAAAGTGGAACAGAAATGGAAACAAAATGTTCTCGTTTTTTCCACGAAGCGCGAGTGAGTGATTGTTATTTGGCGAGAACGGTGAGGGAAGGAGCTGTTGCATGGCAGTGGAAAAGTGTTTTTGTGCATGCTGTCCGTACCGCAGCTGATTTGATGTTTATTATGCTATCACGGTTCGAGTTAACGTGGAATAATCCCAGAAGTTATGGATTGCACTCTTGATGCGGAGGAAATAGTCAACTTTGCAGCGTTTATTTGTGCCGTCCGACTGTGACAATCGGGAAGCTTTTGACGGGCAGTGTGCGGTTCCAGGAATGTGCCTTGATTTCATTTTTCGTTCGTTTCGTGATGGAACGCATGATAGCTGCTTTGACGCTTTGAAAAATTGGGCCGCTGAGTAAGCTGTAAAAACGCTACAAACTTTCACGAAACGGGACGTTAACGTTGAACAATTCGTCATTGAAATCATCGTCATCATCAAACATTCGAAAGCAGTTTTTTCGTTCAAAACAAAAGTCTTTGCTATGAAAATATATTCACTGTACTCCACATGAGGAATAGAATGCAGTGAATATGTTTACATGGTCGATGTTTCGATTTACAGCGAGAAAACTGCTTTTTATTTTCCGAAAAATGATGACGAATGCTTGAGCCTTAAGTGAAGAGAGTTGGATTAGGGGAACATGGCATGAGTCGGGATGCTCGATGGAAGTTCTTTTATTCATCCACGAGATGGGACACTCGGTGGAGTGCTGAGAATACGAATCTGCCGTGGAGAGGGATTCTCTGTGGAGGTTTTAGGATTGTTCACGAAGCGGGACGCTCGGTGAAATTCCCGGATCATAGTAACCAGTCACGGATCGGGACGCTCCGTGATGGTTGCGTCCATGAGATGGAGCGCTCGTTGAAACACCAAGGTAGTGAGAAACCTGGTATGAAACATTGTACTTACAACACGGGACGTGTTGTGGAATGTGAATGTTGTAGAATGAACATAGGTTTGACAAGTTATGACCCTATAATGTAGGTTTTTTTTTTCAGCATTTGTGATTGACCGATATCTCATCGGAAGGATTTGAAGGATGCTCTGTGGAGTATAGACATTTGAAGTAGTAGGCAAACAGGTGCGTTCTGACGGCTTGCGATGGAGGAGTTCGGAGCATTGTCTGTTGCTGGCGAGGGTTTGCTGATAGAAGCAATTGTCTTTGTTAAAAAAAACTAGCCAACCGGTTATGGGTAGTACGCAGATCGCAGGAAATTTCTTGGAATATTTCGATGCGTGGCTTCGTGGTCGTGCGGCTAGTGGCACCAAGCACTTAGTCGCATCGTGCTAAGGAGCGCGGGTTCGATTCCCGCCGCAGCTGTCAGGAAAAGTTTACGGTTGTGCCACTGGAAAAAGTTTAGTGTCGTGCTTCCTCCAAAGAGCGAATAGCTCACTGGAAGCATTGAGCGTGTCCGTGTCTTTTCTTTAATACAGGCTAAGAATCGCTCAAAAAAATATGAAAGTGTCGCTTTATTCTGGATCCTAGTATGGAGCTGAAACGAAACGTCAAATCAAATGGGGCTTGCTGTGCTAAATTTCTTGACCATTCCGGTCACGGGAAAATAATGCACTGAACGAAAATTACTTGAGCGATTCCGTTTAAAGTGCATACGTCGCATTAGGGTTGAGTGAGTGATATTTTGATATGTGTTACTTGAGAGTCAGGAGCTGAGACAGGGAGAGTTTGCTTTCTGAAGAACGCTTAGAAAACGCATTCTCCATATTCTGCGACTCTGGACGTTCAATGGAGTAAAGAAAAGTAGAACTGCAAGCAACCAACCGGAATGGTTTTACGTGCCATAATCCTAAACAATGTGTATTTATGGACCGCCCCAGTAAGTGGTCAAATCAAACGTTCTTAATATCTAGAAATTTAATGTAAGCATTCGTAATTGAAGAGAAGGAGATAAGCTATGTCAAGCACTAGTGATTTCTAAGTAGAAGTAATGAAGGTGTGACGTGTTCAGCTATAGTTCCAGTCAGGGTTGTAAATACACTATAAATTCAACGTAGTTTGACAGTACAACTGGCGCAGTGCGAAACTAGCCATTGATTGCCTGGTTTTCTAGAAGGATCATTTATGCAAACATATTTTGGCACCGTTAACCTACAGTAGTGATGAATTCACATTTAGGACCTACAATATCAGGTTGGACCATTTTACCCCATGTTGGCGTTTTGGACGATCAATAGTGGAACGAATATTGCCATTATTGGTTATAGTTTCGTATCTTTTTCCCCCTATTCTTTACTTAAAAGGCTCATGCGCCCGAGAGCATACGGAGCCGAAAGCATTTTTTTATGGTTTCGTATCTTGATGTACGCAGTAGTTTTGGCAGAAGACGAGAATGGTTGTCAATTGAGAACAACAAGCTGCTGACAACCGCCTAGCTTTATAACCAGTATCGAGTCAAAAAAGTACGCATGTAGTTGTCTCGAAAATCAACGTGATTTTGTGATGTTCGATGATTCTGAGGGTATGCTAAGTTTCAATGAGTTGGAATATGGAATCCCATTTCACAAACAATATGTTTTGTCGATAGTCATTAACTAAAGTTATTTTTTGGCAAGGTTGTTTCCATTGTGAGCAGCCTGCATTTGCGTCGATTGTTTGCATTTGGTACCAACTGGGTCACTCATGTTTGTCGGAAGAATCAGGTAGCATCTTGTAGATTTGTATATAGATATATAGACGCAATGCTTCAAACATTGAGTGCCATGGTTATGAACAATAGATGACCAATGCAGATCGCCCTGTGTTTAGACGAGCGCTCACTAGATTGCTGCGGTAGTGAATAAGCGTCAAATAGGAGCGAAAATAAGGCGAGCATCAGGACAGTTCTTTATGAGAATCTAACGATGAAGGGTGAGAAGAGTGAGTTTGTTTCAACATGGCTTTTGTGGTTTGAGGAAGTATGACGAATAATAACGATGATAGTGATTATGCGATCTCTGGGAGAGAGAATTTGAAAAGTTTGAAGAAGCGTAATGTTTAGTTTTGTGACATAATTCATTTATGAATTATTATTTCGAAACTAGAACACCATCTGTGTGACACGGAGAATTTTCGGATTTGGGAAGAAAGACTCACCGCAGTTATGAAAATGAATGCAATGCATTGGCATGGTCCTCGGGGATAGATGACATTTGCAACATTCTGTAAATTTACAGATCGAGACCACCCATACGTTAACGTTATCAATATTGTTCGATAACTAAAATAAGCCTTACCTTAAAAATTGAAGTAAGGAGATTTAAAGATATAAAAGAGTTAATTACATGCCACAATAGGTAATAATTCACATTAAAAGATTCTTAGAAAAATTATAATGCCATAGTGGAACTTGTATTTGCATCAAACACAAGTTTATAACTAATCCACTCGAATTTGACAAACAAGCAATATATCAAATTTGTAACCGGCAAAAGTAGTCGAGTTATGTTGAGATTTTCATTGGAGTAATTGTTCAGTAAATATATACATATTTGGCTATTGTTGAGTACTCCCACAACCCACAGAGCTGAAATTGAAATTCAATTGGGTTAATAATAACCGATTATCCAGTGGACATTACTGACATGTACACATGTAGGTGTGGCATTGCCGAAGTCTTTCTTGGAACAGTGCCTTGCTTAGTTTTTAACAGTGCACTTTGAAAATTTGTTTTTGGAAGTCTATCAATTTTGTTAGTCTGGTTTTTTTCTTAATATTAGAATGCATAAAGAGCCGATTTTGTGAAGTAGGTGCTCATAAGCTGACGGTGATTAAACACAGTAAATTGCTGGTTTAAGAGCGGTGCATGAGCGATGGTATTCGATGCTCCGAGGAGTTCAGGTGTTTGACAGATGTTTTATCTATGCGGCATGTAGGTATAAGGCTATCTGACGCTTGATCACCTTTCTCTGTTTCGCTCCCGAGGAGGATAGGTTGGTTTTCATACGGAAACGTTTCCGTATGAAAATATTCAGCAAAAAAAATCCTATCTTTTTGTGTCTGCTTGAGAGAGAAGGGTGATGAACGCTAGATTGCCTTATGTAACAAGATCGATTTATGTCAAAGGATACGTGCAGACATTTTATCTTATGTGAAGCTAATGTCTGAGTGGCAGCTATTTCGCTAACTTCATGCGCATCTTGATTTTTTTTTTAGAGAAGGAGTGGGATGTGGGATACCCTATTATCCGTTAGGGTATATAATAATATATACCCCTCGGTTCGTTGTCGATTAAGGTTCATTCAGCCAGTGAGTGTTCATTTCCAACACGAGCTCCACTGACGTACGAACGCAGAGTATCAACTCGTCCTCTTTCTTCTGTGGACCATCGCCCCGGCAAGACGTGCCGAGCAGCAGCGTGGAGTAGGTGTCGACGCCGTTGGGCAATTCTCTGTTGGATGATTGTCAGATTTGCACATGTTGGAATTTTTGCTAGGAATTTTGTCTGTTTTTTGAAGCAGATGCTACGTAAAATATTTGTAATAAAATCAAAATAGTTATTTGTGCAACAAGTTGCAAAATGATGATTTTTTCAGCACGAGTCGTACATTTATCCAACGAGGCTTGCCGAGTTGGATAAATACGACGAGTGTTGAAAAAATCGAGTTTTGCAACGAGTTGCATACAAAGTTTTTTGTAATTACAAAAAATACCCATCCAGTATAATTCTTGGTATAATATTGCTACACGTACATGTATTAAGACGAACCACGTGGCAGCATTCATGCGCGTCAGCGTGGTGCTTTTGTTTGATCAGGAGGTACGCTATGATAGGGTAGGTGTCAGAAATTTGCAAACTCCCGTCATCGTCGTACCGCAACCGCACCATGGGCAAGAGCAAAAGTAGCTTCAGCTGCTGCTTCTACGCCTGATCTGCAGTCTTAATCTGAATCTGGATAGTCCTGATTCAGATACGAGCTCATTAGAGGATTTAGAAGTAGCAGCTGTGTCTATAATAGCCTCGAAAGTTATCGAAAAGTGGGTTCTGGCAAAGGTGCCGAAAAGTGCTACTTTTCAGCACTCTTAAAAGTGCCGAAAAGTAGTACTTTTCGACACTTTTGTTTTAGTGAAGAAAAGTAGGCCGTTTCAACGTTACAACCGCGAGTGAAAAGTAGAGGAAAACGCAACGCAATTACAAAAAAAACCTATTTACGAGAGTGTAGTTAAACAATCTTACAGACTACTGATTAGTGGGCTGCAAAACGGTGAGTCGATAAGGAGAGCGTCCAATATAGCTCTGGTCCTCACAAGTTCCTACCTCATGCTTCCACGGGTCAAGCGATGACAAAGACCGCCAGCTAAGAGTTGTGTGCTTAGCTGGTAGTGCAGCCTGGGCACTGTAGTCCTTCTGACTTCAGCTAGATTGAGGAGGTACGATCCGAGCGTCTGTTCACCAAGGAGGTGCGGCTCAAACAGCGTCTGTTCTGGCATCCAGCGGCTGAGTAAGAAACGCTGCACCACGCCCAGATAGATCCAAGGTGGTAGCCCCATCAGCGTGGTCGTCCTAGTGTTGGTTGGGACGTTAAACAGAACTGGCACGATGGCCCTCCGGCGAGACAGGAGTGTTGGCGTAGGCCCAATAAGCCACCCGTAAAAATCCCCCATTGCGAATAACATAGGCGAAAATACGACTCGATACAATCGGCAAAGACCCACGTGACAAAATAAGGACTACGATTGGAAACTTGGAACATGGAATTGCAAGTCACTAGCTTTCGCAGGATGTGACAGGATAATCTACGACGAACTACATCCCCGCAACTTCGACATCGTGGCGTTGCAGGAACTTTGTTGGACTGGACAGAAAGTGTGGAACAGCGGGCATCGAGCGGCTACATTCTACCAAAGCTGTGGCACCACCAATGAACTGGGAACAGGATTTATAGTGTTGGGCAAGATGCGACAACGTGTGATCGGGTGGCAGCCGAACAACGCAAGGATGTGCATGTTGAGAGTTAAGGGCCGTTTCTTCAACTACAGCATCATCAACGTCCACTGCCCACACGAAGGGAGAACTGATGACGAGAAAGAAGCGTTCTTCGCGCAGTTAGAGCAAACATACGGTGGTTGCTCACCGCGTGACGTGAAAATCGTTGTCGGCGACATGAACGCGCAGGTAGGAAGGGAGGAAATGTACAGACCGGTAATCGGGCGAAACAGCTTGCACGCTGTATCGAATGATAACGGCTAGCGATGCGTAAACTTTTCAGCCTTCCGTGGTATGGTAGTCCGAAGCACCTTCTTCCCCCGCAAAGATATCCACAAAGCCACCTGGAGATCACCCGACCATCAAACAGAAAACCAAATCGACCACGTTCTAATCGACGGTAAATTCTTCTCGGATATAACCAACGTCCGCACATACCGCAGTGCGATGTGCGAATATAGATTCGGATCACTACCTAGTCGCTGTATGCATGCGCTCAAAACATTCGACAGTTATCACCACGCGTCGAAGTCGAACGCCGCGGCTCAACATCGAGCAACTTCGTAACGTAGAAGTGGCTCAAGACTACGCGCAGCAGTTAGCAGTGGCCCTACCAACGGAAGAGCAGCTTGGCGCAGCTACACTTGAAGATGGCTGGAGGGACATCCGATCCGCCATAGGTAGTACCTCGGCTACAGCACAAGGCTTCGCGACTCCGAATCACAGAAACGACTGGTACGACGGCGAATGTGAACAGTTGAAAAACGAGAAGAATGCAGCATGGGCGAGAATGCTGCAACACCATACGAGAGCGAATGAGGCACGTTACAAACAGGCGCGGAACAGGCAGAACTCAGTCTTCCGGATGAAGAAGCGCCAGCAGGAAGAACGAGATCGCGAAGCGATGGAAGAGCTGTACCGCGCTAAGGACACACGAAAGTTCTACGAGAAGCTGAACCGCTCGCGCAGAGGCTTTGTGCCACAAGCCGACATGTGTCGAGATAATCACGGGAATATTCTCACGAGCGAGCGTGAGGTGGTCGAGAGGTGGCGGCAGCATTACGATGAGCACTTCAATGGCGACGTTGCAAATACCGAAGGTGGCGTGGTAACAGATCGAAAGACTTTCGGCCCCTGACCTTCAAGAGATTGAGGAGGAGGTTGGCCGGTTTAAAAACAACAAAGCCGCTGGAGCAGATCAACTACCAAGCGAGCTTCTAAAATACGGTGGAGAAGCACTGGTGAGAGCACTACACTGGGTCATTACCAAGATTTGGGAGGAGGAAGTATTACCGGAGGAATGGATGGAAGGTATCGTGTGTCCCATCTACAAAAAGGGCGACAAGTTGGATTGCGGGAACTACCGTGCGATCACACTACTGAGCGCTGCCTACAAGATACTCTCTCAAATTTTATGCCGCCGTCTATCACCGACTGCAAGAGAGTTCGTGGGGCAATATCAGGCTGGATTTATGGGTGAACGCGCTACAACGGACCAGATGTTCGCCATCCGCCAGGTGTTGCAGAAATGCCGCGAATACAACGTGCCCACACATCACTTGTTCATCGATTTCAAATCGGCGTATGATACAATCGATCGAGAACAGCTATGGCAGATTATGCACGAATACGGATTCCCGGATAAACTGATACGGTTGATTAAGGCGACGATGGATCGAGTGATGTGCGTAGTTCGAGTATCAGGGACACTCTCGAGTCCCATCGAATCTCGCAGAGGGCTACGGCAAGGTGATGGTCTTTCGTGCTTGCTGTTCAACATTGCTTTGGAGGGTGTAATAAGAAGAGCGAGAATAAACACGAGTGGGACGATTTTCACGAAGTCCGTTCAGCTGCTTGGTTTCGCCGATGATATTGATATTATTGCTCGTAAATTTGAGACGATGGCGGAAACGTACATCCGACTAAAGAGTGAAGCCAGGCGAATCGGATTAGTCATTAATGTGTCGAAGACAAAGTACATGATGGCAAAGGGCTCCAGGGAGGAATCACCGCGCCCGCCACCCCGAATTCATATCGACGGTGATGAAATCGAGGCGGTTGAAGAATTCGTGTACTTGGGCTCACTGGTGACCGCTGACAACGACACCAGCAGAGAAATTCAGAGGCACATTGTGGCAGGAAATCGTTCTTACTTTGGACTCCGCAGAACTCTACGATCGAATAAAGTTCGCCGTAACACGAAGTTAACCATCTACAAAACGCTGATTACACCGGTCGTCCTCTATGGGCACGAAACATGGACCCTACGTGCATAGGACCAACGCGCCCTTGCAGCGCTTGAAAATTGAAGCGTTTTACCTCAGACGAATCAAAATTTGCTCTTCTTTGACCGGCGCTTTTCAACCCAAAGCGGTAGCAATATGCCTTCATGGGCTAACATGCTTCTGAAGCAAGTGGGAGCGGGAGCAATAAAAAAATATGAGTGAGAGTGAGGAACGACGATTCAGCGCCGTGCGGCTCTCTGAATCTCTCTCTTCGCCGGTGTATACGGCAATGAATATACTTGATTTTTATCTCGTTATGACAGTGCAAATGACATAAACTCGGATTAAATCGATTATAATAGTCACGTCCATCATTCTCTTATGGACAAATTGATTGTTTTTACAAGTTTTGAGCAAAACATAAATCCACTGAATCATTTACGCATCTTCAGCCTCACCGCAGCAAGTGAGAAATAATCGTTACCAGTCAATATGCTTCACCAGCCAACCGACCGATGAGGAATAGTGGTCGCAGTTGGTTCGGTTTCTCTTTGCTCCCTGTGCGTGTTCGTTCGTAGGGATGGTTGGCGCTGATGACTGATCGTACCATTCATATTCACTCAATTTCAAGCACTGCGCCCTTGGAGTTTTCGAACGGAAGGTGTTGCGTACCATCTAAGACGGGACTTGGAGAAGGCGAATGAACCACGAGCTGCATCAGCTGCTGAGAGAACCAACCATCGTCCATACCGCGAAAATCGGGAGGCTACGGTGGGCGGGTCACGTCATCAGGATGTCGGATAGCAACCCGACTAAAATGGTTCTCGAGAGTCATCCGACCGGTACAAGAAGACGTGGTGCACAGCGAGCTAGGTGGGCCGAACAAGTGGAGGACGATCTGCCAGTGGCGTAGCTAGGAATTTGGGGGCCCAGTGCGGAACAAAATTCGTGGACCCCCATGAAATTTACTGATCGAACTGTTGTATTTTGTACAAAACGATGAAAAAACCAATGAAATCCATCAATGAACGCAAGATTTTTTCTAAGAATAATGTCGAATTTTTTAAACAAATTATTTGGGAATTGTACCAAGTAATCTTTAAGAAATTCCTTCAAAGATTGCTTTACCGTTTTCTTAAAAAAAAAAATCTTTCTTGAAGAACAATTTGAACGTTAATGCAAGGATGTCATTCAGTATTTCTATAAGCACTCCTTCAGGAGTTCTTACAGTTTTGTCTCCGAGGATGTTTTCAAAAATACTTCAAAGTACTTCAAAAGATTCTTGCAAAGGCTTCATCGAATATTTCTCAAAACATTTGTTCAGGAAGTCCACCAGGGTTTCTATCAATAATATCTCTGAGGATTCATTTAGAAGATTTCAGAAAAAAATACTACAAAAAATTCTCCAAAGATTTTTTTGGAATCACATATTCTTCCGAAAAAATAAAATCGGAATCGGGTTCTGTAGGGGTATTGTTCGCGCCCATCGAGCGCTCCGGTGGAAAATGTGCCCCACATTCCCCTACGAGATAGAACAGTGTCACTCAAGCTCCCACAAACGTAAACACGGCGGCGACAGCGAGTCCAGCGCGGGGCCACTCACCACTAACGATGATGACGATGATGATTGATAATGACAGCTGCGAGCGAGCGCGCGTCAACGCGGTGCCCATGCTGCGAGTGAGTGACCGTGAGTGACTTCCATCTGGCAGTGTAGCCAGATTGATGGAATGTTCCGGAATGTTTCATACCGGGAATATTGTGGAACATTCTGGATGCCTTCCGGAGTGCTATAAAAGGAGAGCACCACCACCGAACGAGGAAACAGTTTGATTTGACCCGGCAAACGGTCAAGAAGTAGTGAAGTGTAATCGAAGTGTACAAGCGTTCGCGTGGCTTCGACAACGTGAAGTAGAAATGTAAAAGCGTTTGCGTGGCTTCAACAACGCAAAGTTGGAAGTGAATAAAGTGCTTTTAGTGTTAAAAGTACAATCCCCGTGTTTCTTTCTGAGGAAAGAAATTCCCCGTTTGAGGCACTGCGGAGCCCCAAACAGGTACAGGGCTGTTACAAAATTTCCAAAATATCATCCGCGAAATTCGCGACTTTGGAAATAAAATCCGCGACTCGAGAAACAAATCCGCGACAGGAACATAAATATTTAAATTTCATATCGAACAAGATTTTGTACTGAATAATGACATGTTTTTAAGAATAGTTTCGTAGATCCTATGAAGTTTTCAAAAATTAGGGCCACACTTTTCATCAACCTTTGTTTGTGTTATTACAGAAACGTATTGAGATTTCCCGAATTGGCTTTTAGGGGGGAGTGATTCGAGTGACCATAAATTCACTCGGTTGCATTTTACAGAGCAGCAAAAATCGAAGAAGATCCCGCCGAAAGGCTCAGGGCCAAGGAACAATCATACTTTGCTCTAGAAACAGGAAGCACAATGATTTGGTTTCATTAGTCCAAATTATAAGAAAAATAATATGTACAATCGACGAGTTTCATTTTCAGATTAATTTCATTTTGTGAGGCAGATTCAAGTAAACTGCAGGGCGGCCGTCTTTGTATTCCAGTGATCTTATTCTTAAAAAACTTCATAGTTTGAATAAGGGCAACGTTGGGAATAAGGGCAACCTTGATTAACGAGATATAAATAACGACGATGCTGGACAAGAAGAACTATTTTCTACAAAAAGGGTATTATGAGCCAAGCTATTTTAGTCACAGGAGAAAATATAATTTCAAAATTGTGATAACCTTTGAAGCAGACCATCAGAGTTTTCTTATTTTATTAACTACTAGGTACGCTTATCGAAGTGAACAAAAAATGAAAGGTGAGTTTTAGAAATAATTTGTTGATTAGATTCATCCAACATTAAAAAATACGAGTTTTGGAAACAAATACAGTCGAACCTCCATGAGTCGATGTTCCTTGACTCGATATCGACTCATGGAGGTATTTTTTTCCATAGTGAAAAATAATTTCTGGGTTACTATGATGGTCCATCCAAAATGCTTTCCAAAGGATTTCTATTCCACTACTCGATATTTCCATGAGTCGATGGTCCCTTCAATATCGACTCATGGAGGTTTTACTGTATTCAATGCTGAATCCCGGAATGAATAGTAATTTATGTAACAAGTTGCAAAAAATATTTTTTTCAGCACGATTAATAAGTGGAATTAGTGGAAAAATCTGGAGGAATTTTGGTTAGGTTAGGTATCTTTATTAGAAACATTTTCAGCCCGAGGCAGGTTTATCTCTAAAAGGAATTTCGGTTGTTATGCCTGATGGAGGAATTGTCATTAAATTTGATGACACGGGTATGCTGGGAAAATATTGTAGTTTTCTGGAGGAAGTTCTCGGAAGAAGCTCCTATAAACTTTGGAAGGGGCTTTTGATGAAACTTACAGGAAAGAACAAGTTGGGGGTTTTCAAATAAATCTTGAAAGAAATTATAAATGGGTACATAGGTATGAGTTCCCTGGGAAAAATAGAAAGAATTGAGAATGGACAGGTTCCTAAAAGTTCTTAAGAGTTCGCAGCAAAATTCGGATTTCTAATAAACGGTGTTGAAGATTCCAAGGCCACCGGCAATTGTTGATGAATACTTATTGAGACATTCTTGGTAGGGCTCATGGAAAAATGTATTTATTGCTCCTTGCAAAAAAACACATCCACATTATATTACGTTCACATACTCTCCATTAAAAACCACACAGCTATTAAGCATCATTCTGAAACAAACACGATTTGTTAAAATAGAATTTTGTAATAGTTAACAAAAGTTCCACTGGAAGTATTGTTTCAACCAGGTTTCAACATTCCGTTGAAATGACAGTGAGCAAAAAAATCCACGATTGCTACGAACGAAAAGTCCTCCTTTTATAGTGAATCTGTTATTTATAGTGAACCTGTGCCAACCGGTGCCACTGGTGTGCCCGGTGTGCTCAAGGCACACTGTGTAGAGTGACTACCCCTTGCTCAGCAGAGAATTTCAACCAATTTGGGAAATACCATCAGAATCTAGAGAAATTGTAGAGACACCATTGATCTTTTCATATGGTTTTTCTTACGAAGATATAAGATCGGTTGACCTTTGCTTCGCAAACGTTCGTGATATCTGGTGTCATTCCATTTCAAAAACTTTTGACTTGTTGGAGAAATTTGCATAAATTTGCGACTTTCAATATATTTTGTAGTTTTGAAAAGTTTCCTAAAACAGAAACTACTTTGAAGCTGCAAAAGATAACGTTTGACAGAAGCTTCGATGGAAATAAGTTTACGAGAAATTAAAAATGGTTTTGAAGTAAATTACAACTGCCATACAGATAGGCATCCGTGAAATGCGCGACTTAAATCAGACAAATACGCGAAAACCGCGACCAAATTTCAAGGATCCGCGAAATTCGCGACGTTGCACATAAATCCGCGACAAATCCGCGAAAATCGCGATTTTCGCGAAAACCGCGAAATCCGCGACTGTTGTAACAGCCCTGCAGGTATCCCGATTATTTCATAACCGGAATCTCCGTCCAAAAAATAGTCGAAATCCAAAAATTCATCATTTTTGGTGCCCGGGAACTATTTTTAAAATCCATTTAAAGTTTGCATGGGGATTTTTTTTTGTTCGGGGTGAACTGTCATTTTATCGATTGAATTGTCATTCTACCCACGAAAATTAAAACTGTTTAGTTAATTTAACCGAGAACACAAAGAAATTGAAACGCAATAAAATCACGTCATGCTCACAAGGATTCCAAGGATTTCTTCAGATATTCCTCCAATGATTCCTTAAAGAACGCTTGTTTCGATAAAAATCTGCAAGGGTTCTTCAAGTCCCAAAGAATCCGTTGGATATTTTTTTTTTAATCTCCAAGGATTCCTACAGAAGTTCCTCTAAAAATATTCTCAGAGGAACTTCGTAGTAGTTTTGCAGAAATTCTTTCGAAAAATCCGTCTGGAATTCCTCCAACGAATTCTTTAATACAGTATTGTTCCGATTTTATCATGCCCCTTTTCAAAACTACTTTTAAATATTCTACAAAATCTATACGCATTTTCAATATTGTTAACGACGCAAAACGTGCCTTCAACATTCATCTTCAAGAAGAGGGAAAGCACTTGCTCTCAAATTTTACAGTAAATTAATGAAAAATGAAGGACTGACACGCGGAGGGCGTGATAAAATCGGAACATTACTGTATTCATCAACTCAAGGACATTTTCCAAGGATTCCTACAGGAATTTTTGCTAACATTTCTCTGGGCACTATTTAAAAAAATCTATTGTGATTTTTCAAAGTTCTTTCGAGACCTTCTTTTACCAGGTTGTAGAGACTAACATTAGAGTAAGCTATGATTAAAGAGAGAACTTAGCAACCAACAATAAACAGGACACTTTTGTTCTGACGGTACTGGTGAACGGTTGTCAATAAACTCAGTGTAAGTGTATTACTATATCCGGATTCGCCCTCTTAATTCCGATCCCTTGGAAATCCCTCGGAACTCCCGTGCCCCTGATCCCTACAATCTGGCGACGAGGTGAAAGCCGAAGGTAATTTTATTATATTTTATGATCATTTTAGTATTGAATGAATTCAAAATTTCGTTGGTGAAAAATGGAGTTTCTACCATTTTGGGTAGCGTTTTGATCTCGGATCTAATATGGAGTTTCTATCATTTGATAGCGATTGGAGTGATCCACAGCTTGGAGATACTACCATTTTTGGTAGCGATAGGATCTTGGATCCATAAAAGGAGTTTCTACCATTTTGGTAGCGGCGGGATCTTGGATCCAGAAAATGGAGTTTCTACTGAGTCAGTAGCGTTCGGATTTTCAATCCATCGAATGGAGTTTTGATTTCAATGGTGGTGATCAGATTTATCGATTTTTGAATACATTTGGTAGTATTATGTTTATGATTGATTTGTGGAAAGTAGAAATTTATTTATAAACGGATGCGAAATTTGTAAAAGCAGAAAAAAATGTTTTGAAGGTTACTATGGTAACGGCAAACGAACTATTTGAATTCATTTGATGAAGCAAAATCATCAGAAAAGGATGATAGTAAAATGATGTGTTTACATGTTACAGATGGAAACGGATATTCGAGCTATACCGCCGTTTTGTTGTGAGCAAATCGAGCGCTCTCGGTTGGCTAGAGAATGGAAATCATGGAAGGGCACACTTGAGTGTTATTTTGAAGCTCATAATATTCAAGAACAGAATATTATGAGAGCTAAAATGCTGTATCTTGGCGGCCCGCAATTGCAACGGGTTTTTGCCAATTTACCAGACACGGAGAAGTTTCCTTTGGTATCGATTGAGAAGCAGTGGTATGATGTTGCGGTAGAAAGATTGGATGATTTTTTTAAACCTGTTCGGCAAGATACTCTTGAAAGACATCGTTTACGCGAAATGAGGCAAAAGAAGGATGAACGATTTGCGCAGTTCGTGCTTCGTCTACGCCAACAGGTAGCTGAATGCGGGTTTGAGAAGTATTCATCAGATATCGCGAAGGTACCATATTCTATTTATTTACGCATATGTGAATTTTAATTTATTAAATGTTGAAGGTTTTAACTGAAATCACACTGATAGACGTAATCGCTCAAGGTTGTACGTCTAATGAGTTGCGAAGCCGGATTTTGAAGGAGGATCAAACGCTTCCGCAGATAGAAGCTTTGGGAGCTACAGGGGATGGCCAAAATGTTTGGGATAGGCAACTTTTTTTCTCTCACAAAAAAATTCAACATGCTGTAACTTTTCATGGAGTGCATCAAAAAATCTCAAAATTTGACTGTCAACCAATTACATGTGCATCATTGGTACAAATTTGGGCTCGATTGATTGATTTTTCGCGAAGTTAGAACCGATCGGGTAAAACACTATTATCTAGACAACTAATTTTTGAAATGTCATATCTCGGAAACCAGTGAACCGAATTGAATGAATTTTTTAACGTTTATTAACAATATATTTTTTGTCTTGATAATGAAAAACGGTCTGTTCAGTTGAACGTATTACAGTGGAATGATTTATTTAACGGCTATAAACAATTATTGGTTGCTAAGGCTAAGGTGAGTCGCGGACTACTATACATATTCAATACTCCTTCCTAGTCCGTGATTCCTACAAATTGTCGTAGTTTAGCTTGTCTCTGAATGGTCATCGCTTTCGTAAATCCGTCCGCAGCTTGATCCGTCGTGGGGATATACTCCAGCTTCACGTTGTTCTCTCCAAGGCACTCATGAACAAAATGGTAACGAATGCTCACGTGCTTCATCCTAGGGTTGTAGGATCCATTCCTTGCGATGCTGATTGCGGACTGGTTATCGCAGTAGATGGGCATCGCTTCAACTTCCGTGAACTCCGATCGCAGGTTCCTCCACCACATAGCCTCTTGTATTGCCCGCGAGAGCGACATGTATTCCGCCTCGCACGACGAAAGAGCTACTGTTGGCTGCTTCTTAACGCTCCAGGATATCGCCGCCCCTTGCATGGTAAACAGGTAGCCCGACGTGGATCTTCGATCATCAGGGTCTCCTCCCCAATCGGCATCGCTGTATCCTTGCAATCCTCCGTTTTCGTCCTTTGTGTATACCAGCTTTTTCTTGGATGTCCCTTTCACATATCGGATGATACGCTTGACTGCATCCCAGTGCTGTCTACCAGGATTGGCAGAAAATTGGCTTACGGCATTTACTGCATACGCAATGTCTGGACGTGTAGTTTGCGCCACAAAAGACAAACAGCCGACTGCTTCCTTGAATGGAACTTTTCGCATCTCCATTGCCTCTTCAGCTGTTTTGGGAGCCATTGATTTTTCGAGCTTGATGCTTGAATCGGCCGGGGTAGCTACCGGTCTAGCGTCCGTCATCCCAAAGCGCTGAATTACCTTCTCAATATAGGCTTCTTGATCCAACGAAAGTCGTCCTTCTGTCCGATCTCTGGCGATCCGGATTCCCAGGCAGTGCGTGGCTTCTCCAAGATCCTTCATATCGAACTTCTCCATCAGGTATTGCTTCAGCTTCATCTTCAAAGCGCGATTGTTCGTAAAAATTAGTAGGTCATCCACATAAATCGTCACAAACAGAATCTTGTCTCCATCGATGATCCAATACAAACAGGTGTCTACCAACGGTCGTTGCAGTCCAAATCCTCGTAACACGGCGTCCAGTTTCTCGTTCCATACTCGGCTTGACTGTTTGAGGCCGTACAGCGCTCTACGGAGCCTGCACACCTTTCCATTCACCTGATCGAATCCTTCCGGTTGAACCATGTACAGTTCCTCATCGCCAAGTTCGCTCTGCAAGAAGGCAGTTACCACGTCCATCTGGTCCACATCGAGGTCAAACTTCACCGCCAACGCCATGAGGTATCGAATCGTCGCGTATCGTACCACCGGAGAATACACCTCTTCGTAATCAACGCCGGGTTTCTGTAAGCAGCCTTTGACCACCAGTCTTGCCTTGTACCGCTGTATGCTGCCATCGGAACCTCGCTTGATCGTGAATACCCACTTGTTACGAATAGCCTTTCGTCCTTCGAGAAGATCGGTCAACGTCCATGTTCGATTCTTGCCCAACGAAGCGATTTCTTCCTTCATCGCTTGAATCCACAGGTCCCGATCAGGTCGCCGCATGACCTCGTCATAGGTTTGGGGGTTGTCCTCCATAGCACCACCGACAATCGATGGAAGAGATTGCTGAGAGGAAAGAACATCGCCAGAAAAGGAACCGTAACTAATGTAATCGCTATACTTGCCTGGACAAGTGCGCTCCCGACCGCTGCGCCTCAACCCTTGTTGACTTACTTCAACTGGTCTTCTTAGTTGCGGTGGGAGCGCGTCGCTGCAAGCATCTTCGAAATCATCACTGGACGTCTCTAATGTGTTGTTTCTGGCTTCTTCTTCATCGTTGGAGTTGGTTACGATCTCGTCAGGACAGTCTCTTGCTTGGTCTCTTGGCATTACAATTTCTTCTGTGAACAGCTCCATGAATTCGACTTCAGCAGTTTCCTGAACGCACGCGGCTGTGCTATCGTCAACACCTTCGTTGATCACAATCACGTCTCTGCTTATCAGGAAACACTTTCGGTCCAGATCATACACACGGTAGCCCTTGGTATCTTCACAGTATCCAACAAATATACCTTTGACGGCCTTCGAATCGAACTTCCTACGCTTGACCTTCGGGACATGGACCATCACATTCGATCCGAAAATCCTCAAATGCTTCAAGTTTGGCTTCCTTCCAGTCCACATTTCTTCTGGGGTTTTTCCTCCGATGGACCTGGTTGGAGAACGGTTCACCAGGTACGCTGCCGTCGACACCGCTTCTGCCCAAAAGTCTTTCTTCAAATGCGCTTCATTCAATAGACATCGAGCTTTCTCCACCAGGGTCCGATTCATCCTTTCCGCGGTACCATTTTGCTCTGGTGTATACGGATATGTCTTCTGATGACGGATTCCATCTTTCTCCAAAGCCTTGCGGAATTCTTCATTGACGTATTCTAATCCATTGTCGGTTCGAAGAATCTTGATTTTCTTACCGGTTTGACGCTCCGCCTTCGCTTGAAAAGATTTGAACGCTTCAAACACCTGGTTTTTCGTCCGCAGGAAATACACGACGACACGCTTGCTCGCTTCATCCACGAATGTAGCAAAATAACAGCTGCCACCCAATGACGGCACCTCTATCGGTCCGCACAGGTCGGAGTGCACCAGCTCCAGTACTTCCGATGCCCTGGTTTCACTTGACTGAAATGGTAGACGGGCTTGCTTGCCTTCCAAACACGTCACGCAATCCGACAACCGCTCGTTTGGGAACTCGACACCTTCGGAAGACTTCATCAGTTGCTTCAAACTCGCCTCGTTCAGGTGACCCAACCGGCGATGCCACAGCTCGATTCCGTTGGCCAGAAACGTCCTTTCCGGCTGGACCAGACGATATAGTCCACCTTCCTCAACTCCAGAAACTACCACTTGGCCATCCTCGTCTAGAACTGCGCACTTATCTGCCGAGAAAACAACGGTGTGGCCTCGTTTGCACATAGTACTCACCGATAACAGGTTCGTTGCTAAGTCTGGGATCTTCAACACGTCGTGGACATTGATCAAGCCATCTTCACTCCGCAGGCCAACGGTACCTCTTGCCACAGCTTTCATGCTACCGTTGTTGGCTGTTCCTACGTTGTGCTCCAGAATCTTCTCATCGGTGAATCCTTGATTTGCTCGCGCCATGTGGCACGTTGCTCCCGAGTCGAAATACCACGCGTCGTTTTTAACATCTCCTATCGCGAAGATGCTGCACAGCCCTTTCGGTTTTGACTTGGCGCGCTCTGGAAATTTGGCAGCGAAATGCCCTTGCTTTCCGCAGTTGAAACACGCCTTCTCTGCCTTCGACTTCTTCTCTGGCCTTTTTGACTTACCCGGATACGCGCTTCGCACCGTGGTTCGCTCCGTTCCGCGAGTGTAGAGAGCCCCGTCATCGCTACATGTCTTCGGACCTCTCTCCATCTTGACATCTTGTAGGATCTTCGCTTTGACCGCATCCGACGTAAGTTTCGCTCCAGAAGCCTCCAACCCCATGATCATGGGCTCGTAATATTCCGGCAGTCCCATCAGTAACAGCGCCACCAGCCAGGAGTCATCCACCTTGAATCCAATCGTCGATAGCTTGTGGCTGGTACTCATCAGCTCGTTCACGTAGTCTTCAACGCTTGAACAGTTCACGAGCCGGATCGAAGTAAGTTTGCGCAGAAGTCCAATCTTCCGGGTCAAGCCAGAGTCTTGAAAAACCTCGGCCAGCTTCTTCCAAGCTTCTGCTGCATCGGCCGCATCCTGAACTAAGCTATAGTTATAGCTTTCCAAGCTGAGGCAAATTGTTGCCAGCGCTCGCATCTTGAGATCGGCTGCAACGAATTCTCCTTCAGCAGGTTCCACGGCACTCCAGCTGCCTTCACGGATCAGTATCATCCGCATCGCGAAGGCCCAGGTCGAATAATTTTCACGCCCCTTCAATTTTTCGATGGCCGGCATGGCAATGGATCCCGTCGTAACTCGAACGCTTCCTGCTTCAGTTCGACTTCCAATACTGCCGCCGTCTTGAATTCCGGAACGTCCTCTATTCGAATTCATCTTGACTCTTCTACTTCTTTCCGGTTATGGATTGTTACGGACTGGGCCCATAACCTTTTGTCTTGATAATGAAAAACGGTCTGTTCAGTTGAACGTATTACAGTGGAATGATTTATTTAACGGCTATAAACAATTATTGGTTGCTAAGGCTAAGGTGAGTCGCGGACTACTATACATATTCAATAATATTGATACTCAATACGACGTTATAAAATGTAATATTTTCTCACGGCGAATTAAGTTATACCGGATTGAAATTTTTACCCATATAAAGGAAACTAAGTCAAATTTACAATACCACACAAACATTACTAAATGCGTTCTTCCTTCAATCTAAATAGGCTCTAATATATCTGATTAGAGATAACTTGAGAACAGAAGTGGAAAATCTTTGGATATCAACACTAAAATTTATTGATATTGATGTAAAAAAATTACATTTTTTCGAGAAAAATCCAAAAAGTGTCAATCCATGATAACTTTTTCCAACGTTTAAAAAATACCTATGTTTTAATAGTTTGTGAAGCATTTGCATATTGTTAGTGTACGTTCAAAATTTCATTCAATTCGGTTCACTGGTTACCGAGATATGACACCTCAAAAATGAGTTGTCTGAAAAATAGTGTTTTACGCGAACGGTTCTAACTTTGCGAAATATTAATCAATCGAGCCCAAATTTGTACCAATGATGCACACATAATAGATTGACAAACTGTCAAAATTTGAGATTTTTTGATGCGCTCTATGAAAAGTTATAGCATGTTGAACTTTTTTGTGAGAGAAAAAAAAGTTGCCTATCCCAAACATTTTGGCCATCCCCTGTATGATCGAAAGTGTGGAAGAACAAGTAAGAGGCCTCTCCAGTTTTTCAACATCCGAAGAGAAGATTTACCGTATTGAAGAACGCAAGGCTGATGGATCAAATGTGCAGACTTCCGGCGGCAAGATAAACCACGTTGTGAGAAGTTCAACGGGTAATCACAATCCAAATGTGCGAGATCGTGTGGCATGTTTCAGCTGTGGAAGACACGGTCATTTTTCCAACTCACCTCACTGTCCAGCACGAAATCAAGAATGTAGAAACTGCAAGATGCGTGGCCATTTCGAAACGGTTTGTCGGAAAGGAAAGAAACGAGGTGCATTCAATCAAAGCGGACAGAAGGAGTCAAAGAAAATACGGCTAGTGGAATCCACTGAGATGAATTCGGAAATGCAGGCAGAAAATGTGGAAGCGGAAAAAACATACTACGCGTTTTACTCTGGAAACAAAGCGAATATGATTGCGTGTTGCATCGGTGGTGTGAGTTGGGATATGCTGGTGGATTCGGGAGCAGATTGTAATTTGGTTACACCGGAAGCATGGAACAAGTTCAAGGAAGCTGGCATTAAGGTATACTCGTCAACGAAAGGATGTGATCGAAAGCTCAAGGCATACGGAAGTGAGAATTTGCTTAATGTGTCCGGATCATTTGTTGCTGATATTCGTGTAGGCCAAAAATGCGTAAAGGCTGAATTTTTCGTTGTGACTGGTAGTCAACAATGCTTGTTGGGTGACGAAACTTCGAAGCTGTTGGGAATACTCAAGGTTGGATTGGATGTCAATAAAGTAACGGAGGAAGTCAAGCCATTTTCCAAAATCTCTGGTGTGCAAGTCAAAATTCACACGGATCCTGAAGTCAAACCTGTTTTCCAACCTCTGAGAAGAGTTCCTATTCCGCTAGAATCTGCTGTCAAGTCTAAGCTGGAACAACTACTTTCAAGAGATATAATTGAAGTCAAGACTGGACCAACGAGTTGGGTATCGCCGCTGGTGGTTGTCGGAAAAGCGAATGGTGATGTAAGACTGTGTTTGGATTTACGTCGAGTTAATGAAGCGGTTTTGAGGGAACGCCATCCAATGCCGGTAGTAGACGAATATTTGGCTCGTTTGGGAAAAGATATGATTGGAAGCAAGTTAGACATCCGTGAAGCATTCTTGCAAGTAGAGTTGGAACCGGAGTCGAGAGATGTGACCACCTTCATAACAAGTCTCGGGCTGTTCAGATTCAAGCGATTACCGTTTGGTTTAGTGACTGCTCCGGACGCGTTTCAGCGGACAATGGACGAGATTCTCACTGGCTGCGAGGGAACGCATTGGTATCTAGATGACGTCATTATCGAAGGATCTACCGAGGAAGAACATGATCGTCGTGTAGATAAGGTAGTTTAATTTATTGATCTAATTTTTGTTGATATTTTGAATAATGAATTATCATTAAATTGAACAATTTGCTGTGTTTAGGTTCTAAATCGATTAAAGGAACGAAATGTGGAACTGAATTGGGATAAGTGCATGTTCAAGGTCAAAGAGCTAGAATTCCTAGGTCATACCGTCTCCGCTGATGGTATTTTTCCTTCAAAAGTTAAGACTGACGCTGTTCTTTCTTTCCGTGAGCCGAAGAATGAAGCTGAAGTACGTAGTTTCCTGGGTCTCGCTAATTACATGAACAAGTTCATTCCTAACTTGGCGACTATTGATGAGCCTCTTCGAAAATTAACGCAAAAAGGAGTACCTTTTGAGTGGAGATCGGAACACGCCAAGGCGTTTGAGGAAATCAAAAAGATCATGAGTCAGGTTGGGCAACTTGGGTATTATGACGTGAAAGATCGCACGGCTGTAATGGCCGATGCAAGCCCCGTAGGTCTAGGAGCTACCCTTGCCCAATATGATACCCAAGGACAAGTCCGTATTGTTAGTTATGCCTCAAAATCGTTAACTGATACTGAATCAAGATATTGCCAGACAGAGAAGGAAGCACTAGCACTTGTTTGGGCAGTTGAAAGATTTCAAACGTATCTGTTGGGAAGACAGTTCGATTTAGTAACAGACTGTAAAGCATTGCAATTCCTGTTTACTCCTAGATCCAAAGCATGTGCTAGAATTGAGAGGTGGGTGCTTCGTTTACAAGCTTTCGAGTACAATGTGGTGCATATTTCTGGAGAAACTAATGCAGCTGATGCGTTGTCCAGACTGGCAGTTCTGGATCCAAAGCCTTTCGATAGCAGTGAGGAATTGCTGATCCGAGAAATTGTAACATCTGCAGCCAACTCGATTGCGTTAAGCTGGGATGAAATCAAACAGGCGTCGATGGAGGATGAAGAAATTAGAAATATACAAGACTTGATCAAAGTAAATCGGGAGGCGGAACTTCCAATTGCATACAGAGTTATCGCTAAAGAACTGTGCCAAGTTGGAGATGTTTTGCTCAGAACGGACCGTCTGATCATTCCACAGAAGCTTCGAAGTAGGGTTCTAGCATTGGCGCATGAAGGCCATCCAGGGAGCAGAATGATGAAAACTCATCTTCGAACAAATGTGTGGTGGCCGAAACTTGATCAAGATGTTGATAAATTTGTAAAAGAATGTTGGGGTTGCTGTTTGGTATCTGCACCTGATGCTCCGGAACCAATGATAAGAAAGGAGTTGCCTTCAGCACCTTGGCAAGATGTTGCAGTTGATTTCCTTGGCCCGCTACCTGACGGGCAATACTTACTTGTAGTAGTGGATTACTACAGTCGGTACGTGGAAGTTAAGGAAATGACAACGATAAATGTTCAAGCTGTAATTGAAGAACTGAGCGTTATTTTCGGTCGGTACGGGCTTCCAGTTTCGTTGAGAGCTGATAATGGGCCCCAGCTGAGTGAAAACTGTAACGAATTGAAAAGTTTTTGCTTGGAAAACGGGATTCAATTGGTTAACACAATACCATATTGGCCTCAACAAAATGGAGAAGTAGAACGGCAAAACAGAACAATTCTCAAAAGGCTTCGGATTGCTCAAGAACTAGGAAAGAACTGGAAGCAGGAATTAAGTCAATATTTGCTTGTTTATCATGCAACGAATCATCCCACGACTGGTAAATCACCATCTGAATTGATGTTTGGAAGACGTATTCGAAGTAAGCTGCCGCAGGTACCATTATATCAATTGAGTGATGAAGAAGTGAGAGATATGGATCGATTACAAAAGGAAAAAGGAAAAGAATATAGCGATAGGAAGCGTAGAGCGAATCAAAGTCAGATTGAAGTTGGCGACAAAGTTCTGATGAAAAGGATGAAGAAGAACAACAAGCTGGATGCTGACTATATCAACGAGGAATTCACAGTGACGCGTAAAAATGGAGCAGACTGTACAGTGAAATCTTGTGAAACCGGAAGAGAGTATAGGCGTAATGTTGCTCACCTAAAGAAAATAGTGACTGTTATTGAGGACGGAGATGAATTGGAATTGCAATCTGATTCTGAAGATGTTGATAATAATTCAAGCAAAAGATCACGAAGAGAACCACAACATTTTAAGGATTATGTACCATATAAATGTTAGAAATTAATACTATGATGTTTAAATATAAGGAATATTAGAGGTAACAATATTTCAATAAAAACAAGGGGAGATTGTAGAGACTAACATTAGAGTAAGCTATGATTAAAGAGAGAACTTAGCAACCAACAATAAACAGGACACTTTTGTTCTGACGGTACTGGTGAACGGTTGACAATAAACTCAGTGTAAGCGTATCACTATATCCGGATTCGCCCTCTTAATTCCGATCCCTTGGAAATCCCTCGGAACTCCCGTGCCCCTGATCCCTACACAGGTTATTAATGGCTATTAATGATTAAATCTCTGAGAATTCCTGCTAGGCTAGGGTCAACATGCCCTTAATAATCCTACAATCGCAAATAAATTCTATTCGAAAACAAAGCGATTACGGAACCGATGATTACGTAATTTTTGTTATCATTCGTGCTCACTTTTAACAAAAATACAAAAAAAGAAACAAGACAAAAAGCGCTTCATTCCTTTGATTTAAGACGGATGAAAATTGGAGCGTATATGCTTAAATAGTAAAGGAACAGATGCCCTATCTTATCAAATAAAAACAAAATTCTCATGTTACTCCAAGGATTCCTCCTAAGACTGTTTTGCTACTCTCATAAGAAATTCTTTAAGAATGCTTAGAAGCATCTTTTAAGTGATTATTGCAAGATTAAGATTTCATAGAGGATATCCATAGGGAATTCTTCAGGAATCGCTTTTAGAATTCCTACGGGAATTTTTCCAAGGATTTCTTAAATATTTCTCCAAAACAAAACTTTCCAAAATTATCAAAACATTCTTTCAGAATTCCTTCAAGGATCTTGTTAGAAACTGCTGCAAGGGTTTCATCAATCGGATGAAGCTTTCCTTGTTTAATTTATTTAATAATTTCTCCAAGAATTCTACCGAGGATTACTCTTGGGACTTTTCCTGGGCTCGCTTTAGGAATTTTTCCAAGGGCTTCATTCAAAATTTTAAAGAAATTCCGTCAAAGAGGCCTCTAGAAATCCCTCCCAAACTTTCTTCGGGAATTTTTCTAAAGATGTCTTTAGTAGTTCATCCAATAAATGCTCTTACGATTTCTCCAAAGATTCGCTCAAAATTTATTTAAGTATTCTCTTAGAATTTCCTCAATTGATTTCACTCATTCTTACTTAAACTTTCAGGACGCGCGCCTGTTCGAGCCTAAAAATACACTGTGCTTGCGCTGTATACGACGAGCGAGGTTTTTTTTGGCATTGTTGTACTTTTTACAACGACGCGCGTCCTGAAGGGTTAAACTGATGTCCCCAAGTATTTCACAAATAATTTTTTTATAACAAATCTTTCATCTTTCATGCAAGGATTTCTTCATGTATTTATATAATTAATTCAGCAAGATTTTCTGGAAGATTTTAAAGAAATTCCTCCAATAATTTATTCAAGGATTCAAGAACTCCTCATTAGAAATTTAAAAAAAAATAGATTTTTTTTTCAAGAAATAAAATAAAAAAACATTTTTAGAAATTGCTTTGTGATTTTCTTAGGAAATTGTTTGTAAACTTCTCTGGTTATTTTTTTTTTCTAAATTCCTTAGGTAATTCCTTTGCGATTTTCTTCGGCCGTTCCGTTTTAAATTCTTGGATTTTTTTTTTCAATTCGCAAGAGTGTATCTCATAGAACTGCAAAACCAGACAAAAACTAGCTGCATAACAGACGTTATTCCGTAAAGAATTATGAAAAAAAATCCAGAGGAATTACCAAAGGAATTTTCTGAGGTATTACCGGAGTCAGTGAAACGAATTGACTAAGGAATTTTCAAAGTACCTGTCGAATGAATTTCTAAAGGAACTATTGAAATAAAAACAAACGTAAATTTCAGGCATATTAGCAAAGGGACTGCCGGTGAAACTTTTAATGAAATTGCTGAAATCCTGTAGGAGTTTCCTGATAAATTTCCAAAGCAATTGCCCAATGAATATCGAAACTTCAAAAATAATAACTAAAACCAATTTCGAATACTATTGCCGAAAAATTATCGAAAGAGCTACCAAAACAAATTCCAAAGGAATTGCCGAAAAAAATGCCAAATAAATTAACAAATCAATTTCCATATGAATTGGTGAAGAAGTTTCAAAAAAAGTGTTGAAGTTATTCCCAAGGTAATTATCAGATGATTTTTCAAATGAATAAAGCAAAGCAAAGCAAAGCAAAGATAACCGTACACATCGTAGTTGCTACTCCGTGATTGACCAGAACAATCGAAGTTGCACAGAGAGCCAATGAATGTGAAAGCTTGGGATTAGCTAACCATTCTCAATGTGCACAATTCGAGAGTTCAGCTATTTAAAGTCAATAACGGCGCTGGCCACGTCCTTACGGTCATCAGGAAAGGGAAGGAATGTTAGTTCGACAACCGTTGCTACTAGAAACCGTGGAATCCACAGCATCCCCACAGTTGTCACGGGAAGGAATGGTGGTTAGTAGGGTAGGGTAAGGTGTGGATCTAGGAGCCACCTCTGTTAGGTGATATGATCCACTAGTTATATGGAAATACACGTCGCGGTCTTCATCACGATTATGATTTATTTGATCACGATGACCACTGATCCCGGATTTCGTGCTCGCGTTTCCATCGCCCTACCGTGGAAACCGACTGATCTACGATTATTGTAGCGCGATTCTGAACCCGGATTTTTCACTCGCACTTCCATCGCCCTACCGAGAAAACCGACTGACCAACGAATATTGTAGCGCGATTCTCTCAGATGATTTTTCAAATGAATAGTAAAAAAACAGCAAAAGGATGCAGACAAAATTTTTAAAGAAATTTCCGTAGAGATAAGAATCTGAAGTTCGTAAAGTCATTGCTGAAGCATTGCCGAGAGTTCATTCAAAAAGTTTTCAAAGGAATTGCCTAACAATTTCTCAATAGATTTGCCGCAGAAATTTCCAATGATACTTCTAATCGAGATCCTAAAAAAAAAGCTTGAGAATTTTTACCAAAGGGATAGCACACTCAATTTTCGACACAATAGCTTAAACAATTTCCAAAATAATAGCCACAGAAATTTTCTAGAAATAATGCAGAATGAAATCAGAATTTCCAAAGAAATTTCCGAAGAAAATTTTTAGAGTATTTGCTGAAGAGATTAAGAAATCCCTCACGAATCGCTGCACGGATTTTCAAAGTAATTGGTGAAAAAAATCCAAAAGAAATTTCCGAAGAAATGCATCAGAAATTCTAATAAAAAAATAAATTTCCTTCCAGAATTCTCACAGAAATTCCTCCAGAAAATTCTACTGTGATTCTTTCAATGGATCCTTCAGGTATTCTTACAAGGTTTCCATCAGGAACACCAGTTTCGTCCAGATTCCCTTCACGAAACTTTTAAAAATGATTCTTACGATTTCATGATGCATTTTTCCAAGCGAGGAACTCTAAGAACTTTTTCTTGAATATATTTTACGATTTCTCTAGGAATTACTTCAAGGACTTCTTTACAAATGTCTCTAAGTTTTTCTTCGAAAGTTGCTACAAACTCCTCCATGCGTTTCTGAAGCAATTTCTTCAATTATATGTATTCCCATAAATTCTCTAAAAAGTTTTTTAAGATTTCCACAAATGATTCTTCACTTCAGCAATTTTGGAGAAGAATCCTTTAGGAATTCTTTTTTTAAGAAATTTCTCCAAGAATTTCTTTTTGCAATGCCTCAAATGGTTTTTCTTGAAGTCCTTCAAAGGATTTCTTAAGAATTTGTTCAAGCATTTCTTTAGTTCTACCTGCAGGGATTTCGATAGAATTCCTCCAATAATTGCGGTAGAAAATCGACCAAAGATTCCTTATGCGAATTTTTCAAGTCCTTTTTCACAATTCGTTCAATAATCTTTTATGGAAGTTCAGTGAAGATTTAATCTTTTTCTCCAAGGATTTTTTTTAAGCTACAATACAAAGATTCGTTCAAGGATTTTTCAAAGTTTTCCTTCAGATAATCCTACAAGTATGAACACATTCATCCCCACCCAAGGCCTCCTGTATAAATTCCTCCAAATATACAGAATCTCTTTTATTTTTCGATTTGCTCCAAAGAATTTGAGAGGAATTCATTGAGGTTTTCGCCATTGATTTCTTTGAGAAATAATAGCCATGTCATCATTAGTTCTTCCAAAAATCTCTTTGCCTTCAAAATTTCTTCAGGAATTCTTTACCTAAATCCTCAAGCTACTCTTTGTACTGTAGTAATCCTTCAAGAATGTCATCAAAGATACCTGCAAAATCAATCCAATGATTCTTTCCGAATACGTCTTGGAATTCATCAAGACAAAGATTCTATTAGAAATTCCTCCAAACATTTCTACAAGAATTCCTTCGGGAATACCTCCACAATTTCTTTAGAAAATCGTCCAAGGATCCATTCAGGTATGGCTCCAAGCGTGATCTCCGAAATTCATGAAAAATATTTTCCATGAGGAACTCCTCCTCCTCCTCTTCTTGGCGTAACGTCCTCACTGGGACAAAGCCTGCTTCTCAGCTTAGTGTTCAATGAGCACTTCCACAGTTTTTAACTGAGAGCTTCCTCTGCCAAAAGGAACTCCTAAAAGATTATTTCTTAAGGCTCATCTGAGGGATTCCTTGAAGGACTTCATGACATAATCCTTATAGGATATTATGAAGGAATTCGAAGAGGTATTCCTGTACGAATGTCCGAAGAAATTTCTGAAAAAATCCTTGAAGGAATTCCTGAAGGATTTCTTGAGAAGTTCCTGTAGAAATGCGTGGAGAAGTTCCTGAAGGAATGCATCATTGTAAGCTTTCCTAAATCAATGCTTACAGGAATTTCTGAAGTAATCCCTGAAAAAAGTTCTGAAGTTAATCTTAGAGGATTTTTTGTAGAACTCCTGATGTAACTCCTGATAAATCGTTAAAGATATCCCCAGAGACAAGGACTCTAACTGAAGGAATTCCCGCAGAAACCCTTCAAGGAATATGTAGAAATAAATACCTGATGAAATAGTTGGAATAAGTTGATTGCATTTTTTTATACGACAGTAAAACTTATCCCCAAACTTTTGTTATTATAGTTTCGACGTGACATGTGTCAGATCTTAACTTTAATAAATGAGACCTCTGAATTTCAACTGCTATCCTAAGCTAAGTAAACAGCTATGTTTGGTCCTGTGGTTGGGATAAGTATCAGGGACATTTTCATTATGCTCATGAATTTTACTTCCATATCGGTACTGAATTTCGTAAAATTATATTTTGATTTCTAGCACATTTTTTCTTGTATTTTGGGACCCCTGTAGGTACAAAGAGCAATCATCGAAAAAAAAGGACTTCAAATAAGTCATCTGTGTGCCCATTTCAAAATCTCACGAAGGGGCCAGATCTGCAGCAGATCTGCAAGTATTGAACTTATAATTGTAGCAAACTTTCGCTATTTAAAAAACTTTATTCAAACTAGTGTAAGAAACCTTTACTGATTTGGAGGCCCCTTGAACTCGGGGGCCCGGTGCGGACCGCACCTCCGCACCCCCCCTTGCTACGCCACTGCGATCTGCGGACCCTACGCAGAGTGCGGAGCTGGAGACAAACAGCCATGGACCGAGTGGAATGGAAGCGGCTACTATGTACAGCAGAGGCCACCCCGGCCTTAGCCTGACCGGTAAGGTAAGTAAGACTACTGATAAAATACATTGAAAAATTACTATAAGATTTTTGTATAGCTTCCGAATCAAAAATTCTTCCAGAATACACTTACTTGACAATTGTTTACAAATATTCCGAGAGTATATGAAGGGGCTTAATCTGAAATTTGTTCGTAATCTTCACTTCACACTATACAATAAAAAAAATAAAAAATACACTAGATATATAGACTGTTTCAGAAATTATAAATACACTAACGATTAACCGCCATTTCAATTTGAGCATAATATCCAGAAAAGTTTCTTCTAGCTCTTATAGTAAACATGCTAACGAAGCAAATAATACCAATTTTGTTGATGTTTCTGGTAAAAGTTAAAAAATAGGGCTCTGTAAACTAGATGATTTAAATTTGAAGTTGCACAAAGTGGTAAAAAAATGTAGCACAGTAGAAAAGAAAAAAAATCTCACAGATAAAATATTTAATTTCCAAACACAATAAAAATGCCTGTATCGATAATCTATATATATAAAAATGAGTTTGAAGTTCCTTTGAGGCAACAAAACTCACGAACGGCTGAACCGATCGGGATGACTCTTGCAGGGTTTGATTCGTATTCATGGTGGCTGTGTTTATATGTAAAAAAAAGTTACGAAAATCATTCAAGAAGTTTAAAAGAATGTAACCATACTGATTTTTCATGAGCCGGGAAGAAATTTGGCGTGATTGAAATGAAATCAATCTAGAGTGCGTTGCTGCGATGTCCTCAACAGCTGTCAAATCACCACAGCTTGGCAAGACAAAGTTTGCCGGGACAGCTAGTAAAAGATATTTCTCGATTGGTAAGAGTAATTTTTACTGGAATATTTGATCAAGAATCACCATTACGGGCCTTCTCAATACAACATTTTTTGTTTCCAATTTCTCAACAACACAAGTAGCAACAAACGTTAAGTAAACGAATATCTCAATTACTGCTTACTGCATTCGTTTTTATGGTATGACAAGCTTTATAATCTGAAGAATCAAATGAGGTGAAAAAATAAGTTTGTTTAGATTAAAAGCGTTCAGGAAAGCTAAGAAACTGTGTGGTAGTTCTTATGTTCCGTAGAAAACCTTAAAAAATAAGAAACTTCTTCTCCGAAAAAATGTTGTGGGAATGCCTTTATCGATTTTTCCCAAATTTCTATCAAGGCAGTACTTAGACAACTTGTTGAGAAAGCGAATGTGATAAAAATTTAGGTAATTTTTGGTATTTAGTGATAAATAATGTTGAAATCATTAAAAAACATCTTTGTGCAAATACAAATTTGAAAAATTAAGTTATTTGTTAGAGAACTCGACTGTTCTTTAAAATATCAAGACAATTGAAAGGAAATATAAAAATATGGAGTACAATATGCTATACTCTGAAACAAGTTGGTAAAAATCATTAGATCAGTTCATTTAATTGAATAAACAAAGTGTAATTATAATTTCTGAAACAGTCTATAAAATAATAATAAAACAAAACAACTCGTCATAATATTAACAAAACTATTGTGACGTACAGTAAATATGTGTGAACAGTCAAATATTCAAAACAAAAAAAAAAACCCGAGGGACATCTCAGGAGCAAAAGTTACTTGAGCAATCTCAGCAGATAGGGAAGTGGAACTATCTCGGTAGGTTTTCTATTTTGGGCAGTATTCTACAATAACTCAGTTAATTTTGAACCAATTCACACCATTTGGAACGCAGTGATATACGTATTTGATCGCGCAGTGGATAGGACCCATACAGTTTATTACCGATTTTGGCAACACGAGCTGAATCTTATGTTGCCAAAATGGGGTGTTGCCAAAATCGGTAAAATTTTTTTGTGGATTATTTTTAACTTTTATGCGTCAATTTGCATTATATTATAAATATGGACTATTCACAAGCTATAAAACGATTCCTGTAGGTGACGTTCATAAACTACGTCATGATTTGTAAAATTGTCGATTTATGAAAATTTAATGAATTTTGATTTTTTGAAGAAAAGTAAGGCTAAAATAACAATACATTTACAAACACAAACGATTTTTCAGTAAAAATTGTTGGACAAATTTTTTTGTTGCCAAAATCGGTAAAAAATTGTTGCCAAAATCGGGTGTTGCCAAAATCGGTAAGAAATTGTTGCCAAAAACGGGTGTTGCCAAAATCGGGAGGGAAATGTTGCCAAAAACGGGTGTTGCCAAAATCGGGAGTAGACAAAAACGGGTGTTGCCAAAATCGGTAAGAAACTGTATTACGTTGTGTGATATTAATTATTAGCGGAATAAAATACAACCGATTTACAACCGTCCTGCCATGGCGGAGGCATGATAACTTCTGATCTTTTATTTACTGTTGGTCAATTGATTACATGTAGTAGTATAGGAGTAGGGTAAATGTACACATTGTTGACGTTTTGCACAAACAGTATCTTTA